>NC_088863.1:54958056-55093056 GCF_032884065.1 Artemia franciscana | reverse complement strand
AGGGTATTTTACTGGAGCCTAAGCAAATTAACATTTTTACAGGAGTTAATGAGGAATTTATGACAAATTATAACATTTTGCCCGGAATTAATAGATTTATATGCATACACACACGCGCAATTCAGGCCAACATAGCTGTTCACGCTCCTCTTCCTCCAACCCAATCTATTATATGACTCCCTTACCCACAAGTTCAATTTCTTTTTAATTCTCCCTTACGACGTCTTCCAGTACGACTGGGGAACGAGCTGCTTTAGGTTTGGTCTTAGATGTATAGCTGTAAAGAACAATTTTTGGCAATGTGTCACACTTCATCTGTAAAATGTCATATATAAAGCTAAGCATAAGCCATTTACAAAAACAGGCGAAAATATATGGCAAAAAGCCGTTTCAAAGGAGAGAAGAAATAAAACTCGTGAAAAACCAATTAGTTTTTTTCTTAAAGACTTAAATACGGAAATATCTAAAGTGTGTTTACCTGAGTGGCGCGACTTCATTTTACTACCCAACATATAATATTATGTATTTTAGTACTTCTGAATCGCTTTTTGTATCGAGAACGAGCTTCAGCCAATGAAAATATTGGACGAAATAGAATTAATATTTCAAGATTGTGTTACAGGGAAACACGTTTAAATTTTTTGAAATAAACGAAATAAACTGATAACAACAGGCAACGTAAAGGGAAAACAACTAAAACAATTAAAATCTAAAATTGGAAGAATTAAAAACCTAGGAAACCAAACAACACGGAAAAAACCAACAACAGATAAAACCAAAATTACTGTCAAAATTCTTGCAACTTTCTCTTATAGCGATGAAGAAGGGAAGCTGTTACCCTCCCGAATTTTTTTTTTTTTTTGTTTCGTCCAGTATTTTCGTTGGCCTTAAAAACTCATTGTCGATTTGAATTTCCCTAATTTACATTTTAATTGGTATGGCATGCAAAGGTGGAATACAAAACTTTCAACATTTTATCCTACCAGTGGCCAGATTTCCTGTTTTATATGAAGTAAATAATCTACGTTTCAGCAATAGAGGCATAAAACCAAGTCTCAGAAGATGTCTATTATGCCCCTTGTTGTTGGTCAAAACCCTCTCAGCCATTAGTGGAAAATGGTTTACTAAACTAACAAGGCATTGAATAAATAACACTAAGTAAGCAGCAATAAAAAATCCCATTCAATTTGGTTTTTGCCAGAATACTGGCAAGTACCGACCTATTTAACTATTTACGAAATCTGGAAGAACAATTGTTTCAAACAAGCAGCGCCGTTGAGTCTGACTATATTTTGGCAAAGGATTTACAAATAGAATACGTTTACGATCACGTGGAACTAGAAGCGTGACTCAGATGTCTTAAATAAACTTCTAGTCTAGACATTTCAAGTACTCGTTATAGGATGGTTCTGATGCTAGCCAAAGTTTTGTAACGAAGGACACACAAGCCTGTGCTGAGTAGCCAAGTATGCCAATTAACAAAAGTTTTGGGGGTGGCGGCATCAATTAATATACCAGGAAGGTATTTTAATGGCCAATCATTGACGAACCTGTTGTTAGCTTGTGGATATTATTTGACCGAAATAGGTTAAAAAGGGTTTTCAGGTAGAAGTACTTACATTTTCGACAAGACAAAAAAATAAATAAAAAACTACCGGCTATCAAAGGTAAAGGGCCATGAAACGAAGATAAGCACTGTTGGGTAGGATTGTTAAGTCCAGGTCTGTTTTTTAACTTATTCGAGGTCAGCTGCTGCCTCTTTATGCGCACACTCATGTGGTCAAGCCATCGAATCTTAGAGTTCTACTCCCCTCTCCTTGACTGAAAAAACGTATTTTACGCTGTATGTTATGGTTTTTTGATATTTTCTTATAGAGATTGGTGAAGTCACTATCTATCCACCAACCTACATTTTTTGTCAAGATAAGTTTATTCTCCGTGATAAATTTCCTTGAAAGTAACACAGAGCGTAAAGGTCAGCCATGAAGCTCTATCGTTCACTCGATCCCAAGTTAAGTTAGGGCATCGAAAAAAGAAGGTGGATAGTGGACTTAGCTATAGATATCCAACTCATTTCTCAATAACATCCTAGAGACTTGGAAAAATACACATCCTGAGTTTTCTTTGAATTAGAGCCTATTAGTTGTTTACTATAGTCTCTTATTGTAGCTTGCTGCTGACAATGGGGGATAGTTTTGATCGAATGCTGCCTCAGAAGTCACAGGATTCCTTTAACTCATTTGGCTTTATTTCATTTTTTTTTCAAAGAGCATTTTCTTCTTTTTTTTGATGAACTGACCTTCCTCAACGGTTTTCTCCACCTGGTCTTGGCTTATACATATATATATATATATATATATATATATATATATATATATATATATATATATATATATATATATATATATATATATATATATATATATATATATATATATATATATATATATATATATATATTAACTTACTTCAGACTATTAAGGCATATATATTCACATATTCAGATATGTATTAACCTACTAATAATGGAATTAACAGTAACAGTAAAATACCTGGACCAAAGAAATGGCAAATGAAAGTAATAACTTGAACATTTCCTACAGATTGTAAGGCTAAGCCATAGTTTGAGGCGGCTAACTGGTTTTAGTCTTACAAGCAGGCTCCGCAGCCTTCAGGTGGCTTTTAAAATCTCAAATCTTTCTTTTAAAAGTGATAAAATGAAAAATAGGCTTCATCCAGCTCTTCTTTGCCCTGCACCTACCACCATGACGAATTGATAAAAGAGGAGGATGTAATCATGAATCAAAAACTGATAAAACTAACGTAAAGAAGGATTTATTTACCCCATTGCCTCTCATGCCAGAAGAGACGACGCACCAAAAAATCTGGCTCCTCTGGCCTTAGTGAAGAGAGTAGCAAGATTTTATTTGCTGTTTGACTTGTGCCAAGCGAAATGAGTAGACAGATGAGACGCTACAATCAGCCACCCTGGACTCCTTTATCTTGCTGGTAATAAAATCTGAAGTAAGTTAATAATAAAAAAAACGAATTTTTTATAATTAACTTGAATTTACTCACTTTACTTCAATTTACTTTAGCTCACTTTATCTACACAAGTAATTCGACTAGAAGCCTGCACAAGGAAACATCCAATGGGCTAAGGGGTTTGACCCCCTTCCCCTCCCTAAAATGTTTGTTTGACTCGTAAAAACGCAAAAATCGACATTAGCCTGTGTTTATGCGTTATTTAAAGTTTTTTTTATCCCCCCTAAAAATCGTTTTTTAAACATCCCCCCTCTCCCAAAAGATCCTGGATACGTCCCTGTGTCTACATAAATTTATATATATATATATATATATATATATATATATATATATATATATATATATATATATATATATATATATATATATATATATATATATATATATATATATATATATATATATATATATATATATATATATATATATATACCCTCGGGATTGAGGGCAGAAGAGGAAACTAAATTATTTACTGAAACTTATTAACAAGCTATTATTACTGTATTACCTACCTACCTACCTACCTAAATACGGCATTAGACTTTACAGTCCGTACCGGCGGGCTGATCTCCATTTCTTGGCCCTTCAGCCAGGAATTGCAATTGGGGGTTGGGGGCCAGCCATCCTGTGCTTTCGCACACCCTTCCTGTTTACCTTCCCCAGATTTCTCCAGGTACCCATTTAGAGCTGGGTCGACTCTGGCTAAGCTTACAGTCACGCCACTGACCCCCGTCCAACTGAAGAATTGGGTACACTGGGACTCGAACCCGCGTCCTCTCAGACAAGGGATCCCGAATCCAGCGCACCAACCCACTCGGCCAGGGCGGCTCATTACTGTATTACTAATCACTATACTAATTATTTTCATAATTAATCACTCCATTGATTCTCAAGTGCGTCTTAAATTCTATATTTTCTGTGAAAATGTGACTTTGGGACAAACATACACCTGCCACTTGTACTGAATTGACAAGATGTTTGTATCACTGGTTTCACTAGTCTCAGATCTATCTTTTTTTCTGAATCAGAATCATGATATTACTTAAACCCCTGACCCCTGAATCAGAAAGGCCGTAGAATAAATAGTTTAAATTACTAAAAATACTTTAGCATAAAGAGCGAGGTATTTATCTCCTCCTAAATACCTCGCCCTTTATTCTAAAGTATTTTTAGAGCCCCTCATTTGCGTAAGAATCTCTGTTCGTTTTAAGTTCCGATGCTACCCCTTCCTTTCATTTGAAAAAAAAACGTTTTCATATTTATTTTTCATTGTTTTCTTATAGTAATGCTAGAAAATCCTGCGCCCTTTTCATTGAATTTTTCTTCCCCCATGACAGATTCCTCCAAGGAAAGATCCTCTAAGATAGCCCCCTCCCCTCAGCCCCACCCCCAAACAAAATAAAATCCCCCTGAAAACGTCTGTACACTTCTCAATAACTATTACTATATGTAAACACTGGTCAAAGTTTGTAACTTGCAGCCCCTCCCCCAGGGATTGTGGGGGAGTAAGTCATCTCCAAAGACATAGTTGTTATGGTTATCGACTATGCTGAACAAATGGCTATCTCTAAATTTTGATTTGTTGACTTTGGGAAAAAAATGAGCGTGGGAGGGGGCCTAGATGCCCTCCAATTTTTTTGGCCACTTAAAAAGGGCACTAGAACTTTTCATTTCCGTTAGAATGAGCCCCCTTGCGACATTCTAGGACCACTTGGTCGATACGATGACCCCTGGGAAAAAAAAACAAAAAACAAATAAACACGCACCCGTGATTTGTCTTCTGGCAAAAAATACGAAATTCCACATTTTTGTAGATAGGAGCTTGAAACTTCTACAGTAGGGTTTTCTGATACGCTGAATCTGATGGTGCCATTTTCGTTAAGAATCTACGACTTTTAGGGGGTTTATTCCCCCTATTTTCTTAAATAAGGCAAATGTTTGTTGGCTCGTAACTTTTGATGGGTAAGACTAAACTTGATTAAACTTATATATTTAAAATCAGCATTAAAATGCGATTCTTTTGATGTAGCTATTGATATCAAAATTCAATTTTTTAGAGTTTTGGTTACTATTGAGCCGGGTCGCTCCTTACTACAGTTCGTTACCACGAACTGTTTGATAATAAGCTAGACTAACTTGAGAAATTGAAAAATGTCCTTTTTTCAATGATTTTCAGCCAGGTTTCAATATGTTTTACATCTAAATAAAAAAATGCAAATGTGAATTTAAAATGTGAATGGGTTGTAGGATAAAATCTGATTCTCAGCTATTGAATGACAAGAAAGTTGTACTCTTCCTTTGAAATATTAACACCGTAGAGCTGCAGAAAAGCATCATACCCAAAATGTGTAGAGAAATTGTATGCATAAATTTGTTAAACTGTAGAGTGGTTTCTCGTTTGTTTTCCTATTTACTCACCACAAATACTAAAAGTCATTTTCCATAATTTTTTTTTTAATACATGGAAGATTGGCATATGCCTCATTGGCTTCACCTCATTGACACTCCTACAGAGAGAACATAAGCCTTAGGCATACATTTCACAAAAACAATACCTTTTCGCAGTAGGAAACTGAGATTCTAGTGAGCATCACTTTGAGATTCCTTAATATATTTTCTTTTCGCTTTCCATTATAAACGTTTAGAGCCGTTGAATATGCAAGATGCCCAATTAAATATTCAACAGATGATTTGACATTTTATTGCATGTTTTAGATGATTATAATGCTAATGTTGTATTAGCTTAACTAGACGATTATCTTAAAAAGTATTTTGAGCTGCAATTTATCATCATGTTTTAAGTATGCAAAGTATGTCAATAATAGTCAAGTTAGACTTTATGTTTTAAATTTGACAGCCCTTCATTTTTGGTTATCTCTAAGGGAGTATAGCAATATCTATTTAACTGGGCATTGGGTCAATCTGTTTCTACTTTAGTTCTTCTCACTAAAGAAAACAAGGTAGAATACCATTTTTCATTCCAAATGTTCTTCTCAATGACTTTCCAAATTATTTAGAATAGAAAAATCCACCTTCAATTGAAGTTTTGATTCAGAAATTTTTTTTATCAAAATTAGGCTACAATCTGGAAAATTAAAATCCGATCTTGATTGTCGATTAAATAAAAAAAAAAAAAGGTTTTTTAACGGAAAGTAAGGAGCGACATTAAAACTTAAAACGAACAGAAATTACTTCGTATATGAAAGGGGCTGCTTCCTCATGAACGCCCCGCTCTTTACGCTAAAGTTTGACTCTTTCTCTTAACTCTACTTTTTAAAACAGTAAAAAACTTTATCGTAAAGAGCGGGGCGTTCTTGAATACGCCCTTTCTCTTAACTTTCTCATGAGTTTGACTCTTTCTCTTAACTCTACTTTTTAAACAGTAAAAACTTTATCGTAAAGAGCGGGGTGTTCATGAGGAAGAAGCCCCTTTCATATACGAAGTAATTTCTGTCCATTTTAAGTTTCAATGTCGCTCCTTACTTTCCGTTAAAAAAACTTGTTTTTTATTTAATTTCTTTACGTTTTGAATCAATGCATGTTTTGATTTTGGTTCTCCGCAGATGAATAATTCAAACGAAATTTTGTATATTTTTTTTTTGTTAATTGGCTTTCTCGTAGTTCTGATCAAATGATTATGAGAAAAAAGGAGCGGGGCAGGAGGCCTAGTTGCCCTCCAATTTTTTGGTTACTTAAAAAGGCAACTAGAACTTTTAGTTTTTTACGAATGTTTTTATTAGTAAAAGATATACGTAACTTACAAATTAGCTTACGTAACGAACTCCTCTATTCTCATGTTTTTATTACGTATATGAAAGGAATCACCCCCTCGTCAGTACCTCGCTCTTTACACTAAAGCTTAAATGGTGTCCCAATTTCTTAAGAATGACCCCTGAATCACAAAAGCCGTAGAATAAATAGTTGAAATTACTAAAAATACTTTAGCGTGAAGAGCGAGGTATTAGGAGGAGGTGAGCCCTCATCATATACATAATAATTTCTGTTTGTTTTAAGTTTTAATGCTTCTCCTTACTTTCAGTTGAAAAAAACTTTTTCATATTTATTTTTTCATTGTTTTTATTTAAATGATGCTAGAAAATCCTGCGCCCCCTTTATGAAACTTTTCTTCCCCCATGAAAAATTCCTCCAAGGAAATTTTCCCCAACATATCCCCTCTTCTCAACCCCCCTGACCTAGAAATCCCTCAGAAAACGTCTGTACACTTCCAAATAACCATTACTATATGTAAGCACTGCTCAAAGTTTGTAACTTGTGGCCCCTCCCACGGGGACTATGGGGGAGTAAGTCGTCCCCAAAAACATAGTTATAAGGTTTTCTGACTACGCTGAATAAAATGGCTATCTCAGAATTCTGATCCGGTGGATTTGGGAAAATAATTAGTGGGGGAGGGGCCTAGGAGCCCTCCAATTTTTTTGGTCACATTAAAAGGGCATTAGAACTTTTTATTTCCGTTAGAATGAGCCCTCTCGCAAGATTCTAGGACCAATGGGTCGATACGATCCCCCCTGGAAAAAAAAACAAACAAATAAACACGCATCCGTGATCTGCCTTCTGGCAAAAAATACAAAATTCCACATTTTTCTAGATAAGAGCTTGAAACTTCTACAAAAGGGTTCTCTGATACGCTGAATCTGATGGTGCGATTTTCGTTAAGATTCTATGGCTCTTAGGGGTCGTTTCCCTCTATTTTCTAAAATTAGGCAAATTTTCTCAGGCTCGTAACTTTTGATGGGTAAGATTAAACTTGAAAAAAACTTATATATTTAAAATCAGCATTAAAATGCGATTCTTTTGATGTAGCTATTGGTATCAAAATTCCATTTTTTAAAGTTTTGGTTACTATTGAGCCGGGTTGCTCCTTCCTACAGTTCGTTACCAGAAACTGTTTGATCAAATAGAACTACTTTGTTAATATATATAGATGAACTTCTTTTTATTCATCAAAATTACTATTTTGCAATCCTGATTGTTGCTAGAAAACAAAACAGCCGTAAACTTCGCCAGCTGGGACGCAGAGGTTTCATTGCTTTTGTCTTTATGGTGACAATATATGCCAACTTTGTTAGTATAGAACAACTCATGTAGTATGATTTTTAGTTGCTCACTCAAGCGACTAGTTGGATTTCTGGGAAATATATTCAAAATGGCCACTGGAATAGAAGAATCCGTAGTCACTTGTAACTTAACTGCAAAAAAAAATATCCAGCTTGCAATATAAACAGTTATGGTTCAGTTTGATTGTTGCTCGAGTAACAGCCTCTGGTTAGTCTAAAATCAAGACTGTTAATAATACTCCTATTTTTAAGGTGATTCGGTACCTCAAAAATATTTAGCGACCTCCGGTATTGGCTGACCGTCACAAATAAACAGCGCTCGAATTCTCCTAGAGGACCAACTATCATCGAGAGTAGTCGAGAATTTGAGGATTGACTAGAAAAAATTGACTTGAAAAGACAATGAGATTTACATCTCTTTTTTTTTGTCAGCTAGTTTATCAAAACAGGTGACATCACAAGGAACTCCCAAAGCGAATAAATTGTGAAAATTTTAATTCTTTTGAGCTGACCTTGTGTTTTCCTTGCAGATATGCTAAAACATTTTGTTTAGAACTGCACTTTTTTGAACTTTGAGAAGAAAATTCTGTTTTACTCTCTCAAAAAAATAAAATTCACCCTTTTTGATGACGATATTTTAGTTAAAACTGATTACCTTTAGCTCCAGTATAGAAATTGAGAAGTTAAATGATTTTTCAAGTGCCCTTGAATTTTGCATCCCAGGTTCTTAAATGGCAGTAGTAATACTGAAACAGGGACGGAAGTCACGCCTGAGGTTCTAAAGATTATACCCTTAACCTCATTTTCCTATATCCTAAGCCTTATTTGCGTATTCAAGAGGATAAATCAATAGAATAGTATAAGAGACACATAAGTTGCATACTTACATGAGAACATATTCTGCTCGGATTACTTAAGAGAATGGATATGAAATTTTTTTTATCTATGATTATATATTTATTTTTTTTTTAGTTTGAATCAAGCTGGTTTACATTTCCATAGGCTTCCTTCACTGAGTGAATATAAAGCAGAATTTTGAATTCATTTATAATACAAATCAAATTTAAAAAAAAATCAGAAAGTGACAAGTCAGGTGCCTCTTTTCTTTTAACCCAAGCTTGGGTGAAGAAACTGGCGAAATTTTGTACCCCAGTGAATTAGTTATTATGACAGTTTTTTAAAAAGAAAGTTATTGTCGTCCATGCCCAACCTCCAGGGGCTCCAACGCCCTTCCTCCAAATTGTTTGCCTCTATTTTGTTAGTTTGAGCTTAGAATTATTTTTTTAACTTTTTATTTTTACTATTTAAGTGAGAAATTTAAAGCTTTTTTTTAGAACAAAAGAAATTCCCTTGTAACATTTTCAAAATACAAAATTAATATGATATATGTGTGTTAGTCGTGATTTTTCCTATTAGAAAGATAATATCCATAGTGATATTTTTTTTACTTTTATTTGAACTTTTCTGTTTGGGACGTATATTATGAAGTATATTATGGAAAAGATTCAAAGTATTCATTTTTATTTTTCATGATGATGTTCTACATAACTTTTTTAAGTGATCAAAAATTACTAGTGAAATCCCATTTATTTTTAACTGTGTGTGTTTTTATTTCTGAAAATTTAAACCTAAGTATCTTAAATGCTCAATTTTTTTTTATAAAATCAGATGTATTTTAAACATGTGTGTTCCTGTTTTTGAAAACTAAGGCCCAAGTCTCTTAAATGCTAAAGTATTTTTTATAAAACAAGATGTATTTTAACCGTGTGCATTTCTTTTCATGAAAACTAAACACCAAGTTTTTTAAATGATCAAATATTGTTAATAAAATCTAGATGTATTTTAAACGTATGCACCGCTTCTTATGAAAACTAAAACCTTAGTTTCTTAAATGATGAAATGTTTCTTTTTTTAAACTAAAGACCCAAGTTTCTCAAATAAACAAATATTTTAAATAAAATCAGTTGTATTCTAGCCATGAATGTTTTTATTCTAGAAAACTAAATCCTAAGTTTCTTAAATGTGGAAACATTCCTAATAAAACAAGATGTATTTTAACCATGTGCATTCCTTTTCGTGAGAAGTGACCCCAAGTTTCTTAAATGATCAAGTACTATTGATGAAAATTAGATCACTCTAACTGTATGCATTGGTTCCTTACGAAAAGTTAAACCTTAGTTTCCTAAGTGATCAAATATATTCGACACAATCAAATGTACTTTAACCATATGCGTCTTTATTTGTCAAGACTATAACCCAAGTTTCTTATTTACTCAGCCATTTAAAAAAAGTAAGATCTATTTTAACCGTGTGCATTCCTTTATATGAAAACTAAATCCTTGGTTTCATATGAAATAAAATATTTTTAATAAAATAAATTGTACTTTAACCGTGTGACTTCTTTTTTTGAAGACTAAAGACCTAAGTTTCTTAAATAATCAAGTACTTCCAATAAAATCCTATGCATTCTAACTTTGAGTGTTTTCCTTTAAGAAGAAACACTAAC
Source organism: Artemia franciscana (assembly GCF_032884065.1). Classification (NCBI taxonomy): domain Eukaryota; kingdom Metazoa; phylum Arthropoda; class Branchiopoda; order Anostraca; family Artemiidae; genus Artemia; species Artemia franciscana. The sequence continues at coordinate 55,082,430 of NC_088863.1, read as the reverse complement.
TTTACTAGTTGCTCATAGATTTCTAATAAAATGAGAAAAATTTCGGTCTCTTAAGCTAAAAATTAAGCTTCTTAACTATTCAAATATTTTTCATAAAGTACGATGTATTTTAACCATGTATGTTCTTTTTACGAAAACTAAAACCCAAGTTTGTTAAATGAGCAAATATGATGAATAAAATCCGATGTATTCTAACCGTGTGTGTTCTTTTTTATGAAAAGTGAAACCAAACGTTTTTAATTGATAGACTATTTTTTAAAACCAAATCTATTTTAAACGTTTGTATTCTCATTTGTATAGAATAAAGCCCGAGTTTCTTTGATACTAAAATAAGATATGGTTTAACCGTGTCCGTTCTCTTTCCTTATGGAAACTTGACTCCAAGCTTCTCAAATAATGAAATATTATTAATAAAATCATGTGTATTTTATCTGTATGTCTTTTTGTTTCTGGATCTAAAACCTAAGGTTCGTAACTGAAGAATATTTCTAATAAAACAAGATGTATTTTAACCGTATGCGTTTCTTTTCATGAAAACTGAATCCCAAGTTTCTTAAAATTAACAAATATTATAATAAAATTCAGATGTATTTTAACAGTATGTATTACTTTTTATGGGAACAACAACCTTAGTTCCTTAAATGTTCAAATATTTTTAATCAAATCAAATATACTTTAACCACAAACGTCCTTAATTTTCAAGGATATACCCCAAGTTTTTTAACCATTAAAATATTTTTAGCATAGTAAGATATATTTTAACCGCTTTCGTTCCTTTTTATGAAAACTAAAACCAAAGTTTCTTAAAAGATTGAATGCTATTAACGAAATCAGATGTAATTTAGCCGTGTGCGCTTTTCTATGAAAATTAAAACCCAAGTTTCTTAAATGATCAATATGACTTTAACCATGTGCCTCGTTATTTGTCAAAACCTAAGCTCATATTTATTAAAGATATTAATTTTTTTTTTAAATAAAATAAGATACATTTTTTGCGTTCCTTTCTATTAAAACTAAAACACAAGTTTCTTAAATGATAAAATTTTACTAATAAAATCAAATATATTTTAAACTTGTGACCTCTTATTTCTTAAAACTAAAGTAAAGTTTCTTAAATGCTCAAATATTATCAATGAAAATCAAATAAATCCTAATTGCATGGGTCGCTTTTTATGAAAAGTAAAACCTTAGTTTCTTAAATGATGGAATATTTTTAATAAAATCAAATGTACTTTAACCATATGCAATTAAAATTTAAAATTGTTTGCATTCTTTTTGTGAAAACTAAATCTCAAAAGTAGAAGAGACACTGATATGAGTATTTAAATCAATTGGACTAGTAAAAGTACCAAGAACTCTGAAAATTAAAGGGGTTTTAATCGATTTTGACGTGTAAAAGTACCAAGAACAGTGAAATTGAAAGAGGATTTGAATCAGTTTTAATATTTAAATGTGCCAAATACTATGAAAATGAAAGGGAACTTTAATCAGTTTCATCTGGAAAAGTGTCGAAAACAGTGACAATGAAATAGAACTTGAATAGGTTTGACCAGTCAAAGTATCAAGAACAAAAACAATGAAATGAAATTTGAAGTGACTTAAACACTAAAAATTCCAACAACAGAAACGATGCAATACGTAGTTGAATCAATTTGATCAGTTAATGTACCAAGAACGATGAAAATTAGATACGGTTGAAACAGTTTGATCATTAAAAGTAGCAAAAAGATTATATCTAAAGGATGATTTAAATTGATTTGACTAGTAAATGTAACAAAACCATGAAAATAATAGGAGCTTTTAATCAGTTTGATCTGTAAAAGTGTCAAGAACAGAAACAATGAAACGAGATTTAAACAAATTTGACCGATAAAAGTGCCTATAACCAAGACAGTGAAATGAGTATTTGAATCAATTCGAGCAGTATTAGTACTACCTGCCTTAGTCTGGATACCTAAAGCCAACTGCAACTGCCCTTGGTACCTGTAGAAAACCTACAGCTGTCCGTGTACCTAGAGCCAACTCCTAGGTTATTGCATCCAACCTACCGCACCCTGAGTACCTAAAGACAACCAAATGTTTCTACCTAGGTTACGTTAATTTAGTCTAAGCTATGTTTGTCTTGATTCTATAAGCGTGCCGGCCCGCTTACTTCAATCAATTCGAGTCTCATATCATTGTTTCTGTTCTTTTTTGTCACAGTTATAGTTAATTTTACTAGTCAAATTGAATCAAATTCGCTTGTCAATGTCTCTGTTGTTATTGAGATTTAGTTTTCACAAAATAATGCACACGGTTTAAATATATCGTATTATACTAAAAATACTGGAGTATTTAATAAAATTGTGTTTAAGTTTCCTGGAAAATAATAAACACGGATAAAATATGTTTGAATTTCATTAATAATATTTGATCATTTAAGAAACTTGGGGTTTAGTGTTCATGAAAAGCAATGCACACGGTTAAAATATATCTTGTTTTGTCAATAATATTTGACCATTTAAGAGTTTTGGTTTAGGAATTTTAAGAATTTTGGAACATGGGTCTTAGGTTTCCTTAAAAAAGGAGGGCACACGGTTAAAATACATCCGTTTTAATAAAAAATATTTGAGCGTTTAAGATACTTGGGTTATAGATTTCAGAAGTAAGGAAACACAAAGTTAAAATACATATGATTTTACTTAAAATATTTCATCATGTAAGGAACTAAGATTTTAGTTATCGCAGAAAATAAAGGCAAAAGGTTAAAATACTCTTTTTTAACAAAAAATATTACATCCTTTTAAAAAATAAGTTTTATTTTTCATATAAAGGAATGCACAGGGTAAAAATACATCTTACCATATTAAAACTAATTGACCAGATAAGAATTTTTCTGTCACATAAGGATGCATATGGTTAAATAACATTTTAGTCTATTTAAAATATTAGATCGTTTAAGAAACTAAGGTTTTGATTTTCAGAAGAAGCAACGCATACGGTTAGAATACATCTGATTTTCATTAATAATATTTAAGCATTTAAGAAAATTGACCTTAGTTTTCAGAAATAAGAGCAAACTCGCGTAAAAACAACCTTATTTTAATAATAATATTTGATCATTTATGAAACTTTGATTCTAGGTTTCATAAAAAGGAAACATACTGTTAGAATGGATCTGATTCTATTAAAAATATTTGATCAATTAAGAAACTTCGGTTTAAGTTTTGACTAATTCGGACGCATATGGTTAAAGTCTGATGGTGATTTAAGAAACAAGGGTTTTAGTTTTCTAAAAAAAGGGCTTACACGAATAAAATGTGTCTGATTTTATTAATAATATTTGATCTTTTATGAAACTTAGGCTTTAGCTTTTGTAAAAAGGAACGAATACGGCTAAAATACATCTTTCTTTATTGAAAATATTTGAAAAGTTAAGAAACATAGGTTTTAGTTTTGACAAAAAAGGACGCATATCAATAAAGTATATTTAATTTTATTAAGAAATATTGGATCATTTAAGAAACTAAGGTTTTAGTTTTCATAAGAAAAACAATGCATACGGTTAAAATAAGTCTGATTTTCATTAATAGTATTCGATCATATTACAAATTTGGGATTTAGTTTTCTTTTCATGAAAAGAAACACAAACGGTTAAAATATATCTTGTGTTTTAGATATATTGGCACATTAAGAAACTTAGGGTTTATTTCCAGAAATAAAAACAAACACCGTTAAAACACATCTGACTTTTTTTTAAAATATTTGATAACTTAAGAAACTTGTGTTTTTAGTTTTCATCAAAAAAAGGAACACGGTTAAAAATACGTCTTTTTTAATAAAAAATATTCGAGGATTTAAGAAATTTGGGATTAAGCTTTCATAAAATAGAACGCACAAGGTTAAAATACATCTTACCGTACTAAAACTACTTGACCAGGTAAGAGTTCTTTTTATATTTGACAAATCAGGACGTATATGGTCAAATTATATTTTATTGTAATTAAAACATTCAAACGTTTAAGAACCAAAGGCTCTGGTTTCCATAAGAAAACAATGCATATGTTTTCATAAAAAGCAACATTTACTGTTAGAATACATCTTATTTTCATTAATAATATTTGATAATTTAAGAAACTTAGGCTTTAGTTTTCAGAAGTAAGATCAAACACGTAGAAAAACTTGACATTTTAATAATAATTAAATAAAAAAACTAATTTTTTTAGCTGAAAGTAAGGAGCGACATTAAAACTTAAAACGAACAGAAATTATTCGGTATTTGAAATGGGTTGTCCCGTCCGCAATCCCTCGCTTTTTATGCTAAAACTTTTAATTGTTTTAAAAAGTAGAAAAAAGAAAATCCTGCGCCCTTTTCATTGAATTTTTCTTCCCCCATGACAGATTCCTCCAAGGAAAGATCCTCCAACATAGCCCCCTCCCCTCAGCCCCACCACCAAACAAAATAAAATCCCCTTGAAAACGTCTGGACACTTCCCAATAACCATTACTATATGTAAACACTGGTCAAAGTTTGTAACTTGCAGCCCCTCCCCCAGGGATTGTGGGGGAGTAAGTCATCCCTAAAGACATAGTTATTATTGTTTTCGGCTATGCTGAACATAATGGTTATCTCAAAATTTTGATCCGTTGACTTTGGGAAAAAAATGAGCGTGGGAGGGGGCCTAGATGCCCTCCAATGTTTTTGGTCACTTAAAAAGGGCACTAGAACTTTTCATTTCCGTGAGAATGAGCCCTCTTGCGACATTCTAGGACCGCTTGTTCGATACGATGACCCCTGGAAAAAAAAACAAAAAAAACCCGTGATTTGTCTTCTGGCAAATTTGTGTTCTAGCAAAAATGGTGTCATTTTTGTTAAGATTCTACGACTTTTAGGGGGTGTTTCCCCCTATTTTCTTAAAAAGGCAATTTTCTCAGGCTCGTAACTTTTGATGGGTAAGACTAAACTTGATGAAACTTATATATTTAAAATCAGCATCAAAATGCGATTCTTTTGATGTAGCTAATGATATCAAAATTCAATTTTTTAGAGTTTTGGTTACTATTTAGTCGGGTCGCTCCTTACTACAGGTCGTTACCACGAACTGTTTGATATTTGATCATTTATGAAACTTGGGTTTTAGTTTTTATAAAAAGAAATACACACTGTTCAAATGTATCTTGAAATGAAACTTAGGCCTTAGTTTTCAGAAATAAGAACACACACGTAAAAAACTCGTGATTTTATTAATAATATTTGATCATTTACGAAAGTTAGGTTTTATTTTTTATAAAAAGAAATGTACACTGTTAAAATGTATCTTGAAATGAAACTTAGGCTTTAATTCTCAGAAATAAGAGCACATACGGAAAGAAACTCGTGATTTCATTAATAATATTTGATCATTTATGAAACAGGGGTTTTAGTTTTTATAAAAGGAAATGCACACTCTTAAAATGTATCTGATTTTATTAAAAATATATTTTTCATTCATGATACTTGGGTTTTTAGTTTTGACCAATAAGGATGCATACGGTTAAAATCTGAAGTAGGATTTAAGAAAATTGGGTTTTAGTTTTCATAAAAAAAAAGAGTGAACACGGTTAAAATATATCTGATTTTAGTAATAACATTTGATCATCTATGAAACTTGGGTTTTAGTTTTCATAAAAGGGAACGTACACGGTTAAAATACATCTTATTTCATTGAAAATGTTTGAGTAGTTAAGAAACTTTGCTTTTAGCTTTAAAAATAAGGACGCATATTGTTAAAGTACATTTGATTTTGCTGCAAATATTTGATCATTTAAGAAGCTAATGCCCATTCGATAACTTAAGAAACTTGGGTTTTTACTTTTCATAAAGAGAAAGCACATGGTTATAATACATCTAATTTTATTAAAAATATTTGCATGTTCAAAAAATTTGAGTTTTAGGTTCAGAAACAAGAACACATACCGTTATTTACATCTAATTTTATTGATAAAATTTGATGAATTGAGAAACTTGGGGTTTAGTTTTCACAAAAAAAGAACACACACAGGCTAAGTACATCTAATTTCAATATAAATATTTGGGAAATAAAGAACCTGGGGCTTTATTTTTGTAAATAAGAACACACATATTTAAAATAAATCTGATTTAATATTAATATTTTATCATTTTAGAAACGTTGTTTATATTTTTCAGAAAAGGAACACACACGGTTAAAATACATCTTATTTTATTTAGAATATCTGAATAGCTAAGCAACTTGGGTTTTAGTTCTGACAAATAAGGTTGCATTTTAAAGTACATTTTATTTTATTAAAAATGCTTTATCAGTTAATAAACTGCAAAAGTTTATAATACATCTGGTTTTTTAATTATAATATTTGACCATCTACGAAAATTGGGGTTTAGTTTTCATCAAGACACGTACACGGTTAAAATGAATCTTGTTTTATTATAAATATTTTAGCACTTAAGAAACTTGGTGTTTAGTTTTCTGAAATAAAAACACTCACAGTTAGAGTACATCCGATTTTATTAAGAAATTGGATAATTTAAGAAACTTAGTTATTTATCTTTAAAAAAAGAAGGCACACAAATAAAGTACCTTTGATATTATTAAAGCTATTTGATCGTTTAATAAATTTAGGTCTTAGTTTTCATAAAAAGCTATATTTACGGTTGGAATACATCTGATTTTCATAAATAATAATTAATATTAATTAATAATTAACAATTTTCATTTGATAGTTTAAGAAACTTAGGCTTTAGTTTTCAAAAATAAGAATACACACGTTTAAAATACATCTGATTTTATTAATAATGTATAATCATTTGCGAAACTTTGGGTTTAGTTCTGGTAAAGAAAAAGAACGCACATGGTTAAAGCACGTCTTTTTTCAATGAAAATATTTGTCTATTAAAGAATTTCGGACTTTCGTTTTCGGAAATAAAAACACAAACGTTTGAAATACATTTGATTTATTAATAATAATTGATCATTTAAGAGACATTGGTTTTAGCTTTAATAAAAAAGAGCTGACACGGTTAAAATACATCTGATTTTATTAATAATTTTTGACCATCTAAGAAGCTTGGATTTTAGTTTTCACAAAGGAACATACACAGCTAAAATACATCTTACCTCACTAAAATATTTGAGTAGTAAAGAAACTTGGGTTTTAGTTTTGAAAAATAAGGACGAATATGGTTAAACGGACTTTTGTTTTCAGAAAAAACACAAACATTGAAAATGCATCTGATTTATTAATAATATTTGATCTTTTAAAAGACATTGGTTTAGCTTCCATAAAAATGAGCAGACATGGTTAAAATATATCTGATTTTATTAATAATTTTTAATCATCTAAGAAACTCGGGTTATAGTGTTCAGGAAGGAACACAAACAGCTATAATCCATCTTACTTTATTAAAATGTTTGAGTAGTTAAGAAACTTGGGTTTTAGTTTCAATAAATAAAGACGCATATGGTTAAAGTACATTTGGTTTTATTAAAACATTTGATCATGCTTTGATGAACTAAGGTTTGAGTTTTCATAAAAAGCAGTACATTTGTTTATAATATATCTGGGTTTCAATAATAGTATTTGATCATTTACGAAAATTAGGGTTTAGTTTCCATTAAGACACGCATACTGTTAAATCATATTTTGTTTTATTAGAAATCCTTGAGCATATAAGAAACTTGGGGTTTAGTTTCCTGAAATAAAAAAAGCAAGCTTAGAATATATTTGATTTTATTCAGAATGTTTGATCATTTAAGAAACTTGGGGTTTAGTTTTCATGGAAAGAAACACACACGGTTAAAATACATCTTGTTTTATTAAAGATATTTGGGCATTTAAGAAACATGGGCATTATTCTTAAGAAATAAGAACACACACGCTTTAAATATATTTGATTTTATTAAAAATTCTTGAGCATTTCAGAAACTTGGGTTTTAATGTTCAGAAACAAAAACCCATAGTTAAAATAAATCTGATTTTATTAATAATATTTGATCACTTAAGAATAACGGCATGCGGAATATCATCATGAAAAAAATGAATGCTTTGAATCCCTTCTATAAAATACTTCATTATGTTATCTCTTGACATGATGCTTATTCTGTTTTGGAGTCATATATATGTTGTTAAAAAATTTTTCAATTCCCCCAAAAAAGTTGAAAAAATCCTAAATTAAAAAAAATAAAAAAATATCACTATAAATGTTTTTTTTATCTAATAGGAAAAATCACGACTAGCGTATCTATATCATATGCATTTCTTATTTTGAAAAATATCACAGTTAAATTTCTTTTGTTATAAGTATATTTGATGTCATTTTAAGACATGAAAAATATTTAATAAATAATTAACATATCTATATCATATTCATTTCGTATTTTGTCATTATCAAAAGTAAATTTATTTTATTAAAATATATTTAATATCCTTTTAAGACATGAAAAAAAGTTATATTTCTATTTAAAATTCAAAGTTCCAAAAAATAATTCCAAGTTCAAAAAGGGGCAAACGGTAGGATGAGGGGCATTGGGGGCCCTGGAGGCCATAAGTTCACTTTAAAAAAATGCCGCAGTAATTGATTCATTTGGGACAAAAGTTTGCTGGTTTACTTTACCCAAGCACACGTCGCAAGAAAAATGGGGTAGGAGACTTGTCGCTTTTCGATTTAGTAAAATTTGGTCCGAACCATAAAATGCATTTACAATTCCGCTTTATGTTCACTCAGTGTAGGAAGACTATAGAAATGTACTGGTTTCATTCAACCCAAATAGAAATTTAATCATAGATAAAACGATGTTTTTACATCTGTTCTCTTAAGTAGTACGAGCAAAACATGTATTCATGTAAGTATGCAAATTAAGTATCTCATATGCTATGCTATTGATGTATAGTATAATAAGGTTTAGAATATAAGCAAATGAGGTTTAGAGTATAATCCTTAGAGCCTCTGGTGTGACTTCCGTCCCTGTTATAGAATTACTACGAATTTTGGGTCTGCGATATTTAAATAATGGCTAATCTTATCAAGCTTAAACTATCAGAGTAGATTTTTTTTTTGGGGGGGGGATGTTGAGTAGAATTAAGGACCCTATATTCATCCATATGGTAAAAAAGACGTATCTGCAATATCTCAGGAACGCTAATGGTATTAAATTTTGATATCCAGGACCTATTTAGGGGGATGGTGAACTAAATAGAAAACACTACGTTCATGTGCATTCAAGGTTTTCAAAAGATATCTATCTGTAATATCAAATGAACTCATAGGGGACTAATGCATAAACTTTTTAACGGGTTAATGGTCACTGGTGCATCCACAAGGGGCTGGGGGCCCCCCATTATTTTTTCAATGCCCCCCATGATTTTTTGTGGCACCGTCTTTCTCTTTATTTTCTTTTTTTCACTCTTTCTTTAGGATAAATCGCTCAATTTGGTCAATTATTGGTTCCTTTGTCACATCCCCCCTTAAGATTCTATTCATTGTTGCTCTTGTCACATTGGGACTCCCCCAAGATTTTGCTCTAGATCTGCTTCTGATATTGGTCAGAATGGCTTTAACCCTGAAGATTGGGCGAGTATTCAGTTTATTTATTTGAAGAATATTCCAAGTACCCATTCATCAAGAGCTCTATTGTACAATTATTATCGAAACTAGTTGCAGAATTTCTTCCAGTATCAAACAGATCATCGTAAAGAACGTCTCAATGGCAATCGAAATAAAAAAAAAATTGGATCCAATAGATATGTTAAGTTATTTATATAAATATTATTTGATATATCTATTATATATCAAATTCATAATGTGGTGTGATGAATTTGAATCACAGCATCAGAGTCAACGTGTTCAAGAACCCGACTGTAGAGGTTTCAAGCTCTTATCGACAAAAATGTGGAATTCTCTATTTCTTTGTCAGAAGAAAGACCACGGATGGTTTTATTTTTTCCAGTGGTGACCGTATTGAACCAATTGTCTTAGGAAATTTGGAGAGAACTCATTTTAAAAAAATTAAAGCTGTAGTGCCCTTTTTAAGTGACCAAAAAGATTGGAAGGCAACTTGCCTCCCTCCCACGTACTTTCCCCCAAAAATAATCTGATCCAAATTTTGAGGTAACCGTTTTGTTCAGCAGAGATGAAAAATCCCAAACTGTCTTTCGAAATAACATACTCCCCCCTAGCCTGGGATATATCGTTAAGTTATAAAACTTTGCCCAATGCTTACGTATAGTATTTGTTATTCGGAAGTATACATACATTTTTTTGGGAGGGGATTTCGATCTCGGTCTGGGTTTCCACGAGGTTCGTTTTCCGTGAGGAGGGAAAATTTCAGGGAGTTAGCTTTACAAGGGAAATTTTGTACTGAAGGGGTTTGATAGAATTCCTATACGAAATTATTTTTATTTGTCTTACTTTCTGTTTTCCTACTAAATTTTGTTTTTGGATGTGTTCCGGGGGAATTGTCCTAAGAGATTTCCAGCGTGTTTGATTTTCTGGGATATCATTTCCTCGGGAGTGGGGTTTCTTGAGTTGTCGGAAAAACTTTTCAAACTTAAAGTCCTTGTCAAATAAAAGTTTACTAGGGAGAATTTTTCAGGCTGAATCTTCTGCAATTAAATTTTACAAACGGAAGGATTTTCAGTGAGGATGGAATTGCCTTGAAGGATTTTTATGGAGGGGGTGTACTCTACGGGAGATGAAATTTCCATGGAGGAGTTTTCGTTAGTGTGGGGGGGTTTTCATGAAAGATATGCCAGATTTATCGGTATTATCTGAAAAACGATCATAAACTAAATAAAAAATAAGCCATTTTTCAACTGAAAGTTAGGAGAGCAACATTAGAACTCAAAACGAACAGAAATTATTCCGTATATTAAGGGTTTGTCTCCTCCTCAATAGGCTACCTTGCTCTTTACGCTAAAGTTTAACTACGCTTCTCAGTTTTTAAGAACGACTGCTTAAATACAAGGAAGCTTTAATTAGAATAGGAAGCCTTATTAAAAGTGCTAAAAACTTTAGCATGAAGAACAAGGTATTGAAGAGGGGTAAACCCTTCACACGTGGAACACTATTTGTTCATTTTGATTTTTAATACTGGTCCTTACTTTCAGGGCTAAAGTCCCCGATATGTCGAAAAGACATTGACGTCATTTGCGGTTTACTGAAAACAAAATACATCTTAAACATTGTACCTTCTATACCGTTTATAAATACAAAATTGTCGATTGCACAAATGAATGTCAAATTTATTAAGCTGTTATTCTGTATTTAATTACATCTTTTTAGTAATTCTGGTTGTTATGATGAATTTGTTTTATTTTACAGCAAATAGAAATTCACGGGCTAATTTTCAGCACAAATTGGACTCATAGCATCTTTTTGTCTTACGGAATTATGATCAAAGTAAGGGATGAAATTTAGTCTCATAACTTTAAGAATCTATCATGAACATACGAATGATAGGGATTTTTGCCTGACCCCCCTCCTCCCCACACAAACACACATAATAGTCTTTTTATATTGTTTTTTTTTAATGTTTATATTTATTATTCGATAACAAGGCCGTATCTAGTTTTATTAGGGGGTTTTACAAAAGGATTTTTCGGAGAGGGGGCTAAAAATCTAAAAAAAAACTAAAAATTTGTGTATGTTCATTTTTGTTACGTTTTTACGAGTCGTAAAAACATATCTGGTTCAAACCCCCTCCCCCCCCTCCCCCAGGGATTAAGCCTTATTTGATAGTGTTTATTTCTTTTTTTTTTGGCAAAATCTCCTTAATTTTGTCTGTTTGTTTTTTATCACTTTTTTCCAATCCGTACCCCTTCCAATGTTTTGAAATTGTTTTATAACATAAGCCTTCATCTTTCATATCGTCGAAATCGTTTTTGGGGTGTAAGATCGAATTATGCACCACAAAACTTTCGTTTGGAAAAAAGAAAACTGTTTTGTTTATTAGTAAGGTGTCATTCTGTTTAGGCAAGCCGTGTTTTGCTTGTGGTGTATACAGAGTGATTATTTTAAAATAGCCGCAATGCTTGTACTGACCAGGTATCTGTTTCCAAGTGAAAGAAAATTATTTTCTTCTCCGGGAATCATTAAATTCACTTATGAGGAAAACAACAAACACTTTGAAATGTTCTAGTTCCGGCTACGGGGACTGTTTACTTGACCAACCATCCGTAAATTTACTGGAAGAAAGACGTGTGGTAAAAAGGCCTGGGGAACACAACAAGTTTGGTGTTAATCGACAGTGTGAACTTGTCTTTGGACCCGGCTCAAAAGTTTGTCCTTATATGGTAAGAAGTCTTTCTATCTCTTTTTTTCTTGCGACATTATGTCAAATATCGCTCCCTGGAATTAATATAATTAAAAAGACAGAAACATTAAATTTTTTCTAGAAATCGGTTATCATTAATTATTTGTTTTTAAAATTCAGTATAAAATAATAAATAACAATGAATTTACAATATAAAATACTTATAGGTTGCCCAATTAAAGGGGCTAACATCGTTTTTTTCTGCTACGCTTTTAGCAAGACGAATTGCTCGTAATTTTGTTCATTCTGCTCTTATGAAATGAAAATAATTAATTAGCACTAATAATAGGTGAGCTCTGTTACCCTTCCATCATTTAAATATTTTATTATTGTGTCAATAAAACGGATTCCACTTGGACTGCTGTTAATCGTTATAATACTTAAAAAAGACCAAGCATATACTTGGTGGCATTAGGGCCATAAAATGTTACTTTTGTCAAGTTTATAATCATTTCCGTCATTAAAACTAAAATTGGGAAATTTATGATTATCAGTATGCCCTAACCTTTCAGAGGGTGGTCTTAAATCATAAGATAACTGTCAAAAATCCAAGTGTAGAGAGTCAGCATTTAAACAATGAACTCAGGTTTTCAGCAAACTTTATATTGAAGAGTTTTGCTGTCAGTAATTACGAATAACAAGTTAAACTGGCAATATGAACACCCTGCAATAAGACAAAGCTCTTGGATTCCGTTTACAACTAATAATTCATGAAATATCTTCCTAACTTATGTTGTGTATCTGATATATCATATGCTTATGACTACCGCTTCTTTAAATCTCTTGAGGCTAGAGTGCTATGTCCAACAGTACAAAAAAAAAACATATATTTCCGATAATGTTGTTTTATTCGTTGCAACACACACACTAGAACCCCAGAGGTTAGACCCTTACCACTTTCTTGGAATAAGCTGAAATTGGACTGGTAAGAACAAAAAAAAACAAAAAAAACACAACAAAACCAAAGTGTTGCTCTCACAACACAATCAGTTAGCTTCAGAGAAACACAGAGAAAGAGGTAGAACTCATAAAATAAACCTTTTTTTTTGCTCCAAGAAAAGCCGCTTTTCTTGAAAATGAAAAATGGTACTCTTGTTTAAAAGTCTCTTTTTGAAGCCGGTTTTTAGTCTGGTTCTACCATTCTTTGATTGGTTGGCGTATTTATGGCTTTCATGATTAGAATTATCGGTTTTAAATGCTGCTAGCCTTTCCGTTGAAGACAATGGCAAAATTTTATGGATATTACTATAAAAAATATAAATAAAAATGAAAACTATAGTAGCTATAAAATCGTTATTGGAAAATTGACTTGCAAAAGTCTTACATGTTTTTTTGCACGTATCAATTATTTTTATTCTATTTTCTTCTAGCTTAAAAGCTCTGTATTTCCAAAGAGGTCGCTAAAAATACGACTTTTTATCTTTGGATAATATTCCTTTTTTATGCTTAGATCTTAGACCTTTACAGTAAATTGAGCCTCGTAGTAGCTCACAATGACAACATTGTTTTAGGGCCCATATATCCTGAAACGAAGGGAGTGGCTTATGTGCATTCTTGCGACGTCGACTGCTTATTTTGTAGACTATATTATGACCAATGGGTAATTGTAAAGATGAATGTTAAGAGGGGATATTTTCATCGCTATTGGCTTAACAGTAAAAGTAATTACAATCTTGTATGAAAGTATTCTTTATAAATACCAAGGAAAACTCTTCCTTGATTTGTAACACGAGACATTTAAGTCTTGTATAAGATATTCATCTAAAGTATTTAGATAATCAAAGTACCAAGGATAGTTGAAGTTAAATCTGATTGCCTGAGTTGGTTAACTGGGAACAAATAGTTAAAACTATATGAGAAAAGTTAGTTATATCATATCAAATAGGTATTTTATATCATATTAGATAATTATATCAAAAACTAGGAAAAAATTCAGCAACAACAAGAACAATAGGGGATTCTTTTCGCAAGACAGTTGAAATCTATATTTGATTGAATGTTTTATTCAGGTATAAAGAAATCGTTGTATTCGTCACTATCTTGGGAAAATTGTAAATCTTATTGTACAAAATCTTAGGAAAATTGTAAATCTTATTGTAAATTAGAAAGACCTCCATATGCAGTTATGCAATTTTTGGTCATATTGAGTGTAAAGTAAAAAAAAAAGTGATTGAATAATCAGTAAAAGATATATAGGGCACCAGATAAAAGATAAAAGATAATGGGGCGAAGAATATATGGGGCACTAAATAGGATAAGAGGGTTCTTTTGGAAGTTTAGTTATTTTATTGCATCAAAGCTTTATAAATATTTTGATTTTCAAGGACAAAATTGTTGTCAAGTTTAGTTGATTAGGTTTGCCTATTTATTTTGACTAATCAATGTGGCAACATAGACGAAGCTTTGATACTACCCCAAGAACTTCATTTAAAATAGAAGAAGAAATTTTTTTGGAAATAGTGGATCTCCGGTAGAAAATGACCCTAGATGAACCCATTGGCAAAAAACAGCCGTTTGTTCTTTAGAGTAATAATCCGATGGACTGCCAGACGGAACCACTTGCACACCCTCTCCTCTACGCATGCATGGTTTGATTTTTAATAAACAACATCCCTAAAAATTGCCTTATTTAGAGAATCTATAGAATGACTGTAGGCTGTCATAAATGGAGTAAATACATGTCTTGAATTAAAACTTGTTTTAAAAAAATGTTCCATGAATTTTAATAATAGTTATCTATCATCGTTTCGATTACAAAGCCTTTACATATTGAATGCTAATTATTAGGTGAGGCCAAAATCAGTGTTGTGTTTTTTTTTTCTCAAGTTGTTGAACAGGATTTTGCTTAAGTAGAGCTCAAAACTTTTTAGTTCTTTTGCCTATTTTTTTTTTTTTTCAAATTGAAGTATTGTGTAACATTCACATGGTGTGTTAATTTATTTGATAATATTATTTTGATATTATTGTTGTTATTACAATGGTAACTTCAAAAAGTTGGGTCTATGCCCTTTTCTTACTAGTTCTTTTTTCTTGTTGTTTTTATTGTTCGCTTTGTGTGCATGTTAGGGTTGCTTAAAAACAAAAGTTCTTGGTTTTTGGAATATTTTATCCTCTAAGCAGACTATAAAAAAAGAAATTATGCAAGATCTTGTATGTGTCCTTTAAATTTTTAGAAAGATGATGTTATTTTGCAGATAAGTTCAAAAATTGTTTTAATGGTCCAATCTTAAACTAGTCAAAATCTGATATTAACCTGTTTATAGAAATAGAACCTCCACTAGGCTATCAACTAGTAATACAAATTATACAACTAAAAATGATTAAACAACTAAAAACCATAAGGTTCACTGGTTGTTTATCTTCCAATATAAAACAGTAAACAGAGGTGATAGATTTTCATACGGTAATGAATTTTTCATTAGGATAGCTCAAAACTGCACGAGGTCATTTACGTTCCAAGAGAAGGAGCCTGCCGTTCTTCCCGCTCCTTATGAGCTGGTAAATAACCTAGTTCTCTGCATCTGCACAAATAGATGATCACAAAAACAGCCACTATTAAGGATAGTTATGCTTATGGTCTTATCATTATTTGGGTTTTACTTTTGAACCTGAATGTCACATTGACTCATGTTGTTTACTTTAAAAATATTCTATTTAACTATTGAAGGATAGCATTTTGGCGCAAAACAACCCAAATTTTGTCACCAATTAGAGCTAATAGTTTGAGTTGTATTTATGAAAACGTAAAGGTCATGACAAAAATTGTAGACAGTGTTCCTACTGCTCCAAAAAAATGATGAGGCAAATCTTCCAAAACTTTTAACCTAACAAAAATCTACAAAAAGCATAAAAAATTTCCCTTTATCTTTATTTTTAGACAAATCATCTAGCTTATTATGGGATAGTACTAAAAAAATTCTTCTTTTGGAGTGCTGTCAAGGTAATTTCTTTAAATTTTGATCACAAAAAGTTAATATAAAAATTGGAAATTCCATAAAAAATTAGAGTGAGCAAGAAAAATGCCTTAAAATGAATTATTAGAAATCACTGAGCAAGCAAAATCTCGAAAAAGACAAATACATTGTCAAAACAATAGATTGATATTTAGGGATGGTAATACGTTAGGGGTAGAATGTTTTTTTTTCGAGATTGGTGCCCCTGTTTCCTCATCAGGCAAAATAATGCTATACACTAAAAAAACAAGAGCTAAGAGCTCATATGGCACTTGTAACGAGGTCGGAAGAGCCGAGAGCTCATATGGTACGAGGTCGGAAGAGCCAAGAGCTCATTTGGACGAGGTCGGAAGAGCCGAGAGCTCATATGGTACGAGGTCGGAAGAGCCAAGAGCCAAGAGCTCATTTGGCACTTGTGAGAAGGTCAGAACCTAAAGTTAAACTTTATAGCACAAGATCCTTCTAAATATCAAATTTCATTAAGATCTGGTCACACTTTCGTAAGTTAAAAATACCTCAATTTTCAAAATTACCTCCCCCCTCCCAATTCCACCAAAGAGAGCAGATCCGGTCCAGTTATGTCAGTCACGTATCTTAGACAGGTTTCTATTCTTCCCATCCAGTTTCATCCTGATCTCACCGCTTTAAGTATTTTCTAAGATTTCCGGTCCCCCCAACTGCCCCCCCCCCCCCCCAATTACGTTTGATCCGGTTGAGATTTAAAATAAGATATCAGAGTTACGAGGTCCTTCTAAATATGAAGTTTCATGAAGATCCGATCACTCCTTCGTAAGTTAAAAATACGTTATTTTTCTTATTTTTCAGAATTACCCCCCCCCCCCCGCAATTGAGCGGATCCGTTCCAATTATGTAAATTACGTATGCAAGACTTTTGCTTATTTTTCCAACCAAGTTTCATCCCAATCCCTCCGATCTAAGCGTTTCCCATCATTTTAGGTCTCCCCACCCCAAACTTCCCCCAATGTCACCAGATCCGGTCAGGATTTAAAATAAGAGCTTTGAGCCACGATATCCTTCTAAAAATCAAATTTCATGGAGATCCAATCACCCGTTCGTAAGTTAAAAATACCTCATTTTTTCTAATTTTTCAGAATTAACCCCCCCCCCCCAACTACCCAAAAGAGAGCGGATCCGTTCCGTTTATGTCAATCATCTATCTAGGACTTGTGTTTATTTTTCCCACCATGTTTCATCCCGATCCCTCCACTCTAAGTGTTTTCCAAGTTTTAGGTTCCCCCTCCCAACTCCCCGCCCCCATCACAAGATCTGGTCGGGATTTAAAATAAGAGCTCTAAGACACGATATCCTTCTAAACATCAAATTTCATTGAGATCCGATCACCCGTTCGCAAGTTGAAAATACCTCATTTTTCTAATTTTTAAGACTTACTCCCCCCCCCCCCAACTACCCCAAAGAGAACAAATAAGTTCCGATTATGTCAATCATGTATCTAGGACTTGCGCTTATTTTTCCCATCAAGTTTCATCCCGATCCCTCTACTCTAAGTGTTTTCCAAGATTTTAGGTTTCCCCCCTCCAACTCCCCCCAATGTCATCAGACCCAGTCGGGATTTAAAATAAGAGCTCTGAGACACAATATCATTCCAAACATCAAATTTCATTAAGATCCAATCACCCGCTCATAAGTTAAAAATACTTCATTTTTTCTATTTTTCCGAATTAACCGGCCCCTACTCCCCCCCCCCAGATGGTCAAATCGGGAAAACGACTATTTCTAATTTAATCTGGCCCGGTCCCTGATACGCTTGCCAAATTTCATCGTTCTAGCTTACCTGGAAGTGCCTAAAGTAGCAAAACCGGGACTTTAGGTTTTCCCCCTCCGACTCCCCCCAATGTCATCAGATCCGGTCGGGATTTAAAATAAGAGCTCTAAGACACAATATCATTCCAAACATGAAATTTCATTAAGATCCAAATACCCGCTGACAAGTTAAAAATACTTCATTTTTTCTATTTTTTGCGAATTAACCGGACCCCCACTCCCCCCCAGATGGTCAAATCGGGAAAAAGACTATTTCTAATTTAATCTGGTGCGGTCCCTGATACACTTGCCTAATTTCATCGTCCTAGCTTACCTGGAAGTGCCTAAAGTAGCAAAACCGGGACAGACAGACCGACAGACCGACAGACCGACAGAATTGGCGACTGCTATATGTCACTTGGTTAATACCAAGTGCCATAAAAACTCGCTTCTGTACTCTATTTATGACATCTTATTTTCTTCAGCCTAAAAATTGAATATATCTTCTATATATATAAAAATAAGTTGTCTGTCTGTGTGTCTGTCTGTCAGGTGACGTCATATTTCTGTGTCGACTGACGTCATGAAGTTAGTTGTCGTCATTTTTGCTATAACGGTGATGTCATTAAAGATATTTAAGACATATATGTTCACGTAGAAATCTATTAATGTTTAAGTTTAAAATGACTGATGAACTTACAATGGCAAAAGCCGATGAAGATGCTCAAAGAGTCTATGCCAAAAAACTTGCTGCTGATAGAGAAAGTCAGAAAAGAAAGCGTAAAGAAAAGAAAGACAGCAAGGAAACAGGCTTGAGGCTAAAGAACGCAAAACCGCGCAGTTAGATGAAGATCCACATGGACAGCGAGAGTCAAAACATATCAAAACTGAAAATGATAGCGATGATGATTGGGTTTGGGAATTTGACTTGGATAAGGTCATCAATGCCTACCAGATTTTAGTTAAAAAAACAAAGGTTCGGCGATATGTATTTCATAGTGAAGCTGAAAAATAAAGAAGAAAAAGAAAACTGAAAAAAGAAAAAAATGTAAAAAACTAAAAAATACTAAAAAGAAAAAACACTCAAAGAGAAATTACAGACCGGGACACTAATGACGGCCGGGACAGAGGGAATATAAATAACGACCGGGACACTCAAAGAGAAATTACAGACTGGGATACCGGGACACAAATGACGACCGGGACACAGGGAATATAAATGATGACCAGGACACAGGTATTTAAGAATATCGTTCAAAGACAAATTTTTAATTGTAAGAAGACCGTTGAAAGAGAAATTTCTAATTGTAAAATGACTGAAGAACCTACAATGGCAATGGTACCACCATCGAAGTAGATAACCAGTGGGTTGTTCCATATTCCCCATTATTATCAAAAACATTTAATGCACACATAAACGTTGAATACTGTAACTCCGTAAAGGCAATCAAATACATATGTAAATACGTCAACAAAGGCAGTGACATGGCAGTTTTTGGCTTGCAGCCCGAAATCAAAGATTTCGACGAAATCGTACAATATCAGGCTGGAAGATACATAAGCAGTAATGAAGCTGTTTGGCGAATTCTTTCATTTCCGATACATGAACGTAGTCCAGCTGTTGTTCACTTAGCGGTACATTTACAGAATGGTCAACGTGTTTATTTCTCGGAAACCAACGGGCAACAAAGAGCCCTGAATCCACCGGATACAAAGTTAACCGCTTTCTTTTCGCTTTGCAAAAATGATTCTTTTGTAAAAAAACTGGTGTATACTGAAGTGCCTTCGTATTACACGTGGAATACTAAAAATAAAGTATTTGAACGTCGAAAACAGGGTAAGTCAGTCGACGGCCAACCTACCATCTTCAAAGATACCACGATAGGAAGACTCTACACCGTTCACCCCAATCAACATGAATGCTTCTTTCTACGCCTGCTTTTGGTGAATGTACCCGGTCCGACATCCATTGAGTATTTGAGAACTGTAAACGGTACTATACATGACACTAACCGTAGTGCATGCCAAGCTCTGAATTTATTGGAGAATGACCAACACTGGGATAACTGCATCAATGACGCGTGCGAAACGTCAACCCCAAGTCAAATTCGTGCATTGTTTGGCATCATTTTAACAACTTGCTCTCCATCAGCTCCTACAGAGTTATGGGAAAAATATAAGTCAAAAATGTCCGACGATATACTCCATTGAAAACAGTTAGAGACGTCAGATATGACTTTTGATTTTACATCAGAAATTTATAACTACACTTTAGTTATTATAGAAGAGTTGTGCGTACGTATGGAAAACAAACCTCTTCAGGATTTGGGAATGCCTTCACCTAACCGTATCGCTGCTGTTTCGACATGTGTAGAATTGGATCGTGAACAAAGTTACAGTACGAGTGATCTATTGTCGTATGTACAAAATAACATTTCCAAGTTAACGTCGGAACAAAAAGACATTTATGATACGATAGACTCAATTTCAGGACGTATACAACTACCTGCTGATTTCTGTAATTTAGTGACGTCCAAAAATGAATTGATTGAAAAAGTATTTCCGAATATTCTAAAAAATTATAAAAATAATAAATGGCCAAGTGAAAGAGCGATTCTCGCACCCAAAAATATAGACCTCCACGAAATCAACAATATTGTTTTGACCAAGATTCGAGACCAGGCAGTCCTTTACAAGTCAGTCGACACAGTTTTGGAACCAAATGAAGCGGTTAATTATCCATCTGAATTTTTAAATTCCATAGATCTTTCAGGGTTTCCACCACACGTGTTACAACTAAAAATAGGCGTACCAATAATACTTTTAAGAGATATAAACCCACCAAAGCTTTGCAATGGCACGCGACTTGCCGTAAAAAAACAATGGAAAACCTAATAGAGGCCACAATCTTGACAAGGCCTTTTGAGGGTGAGGCTGTTCTTATTCCTCGCATTCCCATGATTCCAACGGATCTGCCTTTTCAATTTGAAAGATTGCAATTCCCGATTCGATTAGCATTAGCAATCACAATTAACAAAGCTCAAGGTCAATCATTAGAAAAATGTGGTATAGATCTTAATACTGATTGTTTTTCCCATGGACAATTGTACGTTGCATGTTCGAGGGTCGGTAAACCTGACAATCTATTTATATGCAGCGACAATTGGACAGCGAAGAATGTTGTATATTCGCAAGTTTTACGCAGTTAATTTGTATTGTATCTATCTATCTATCTATCTATATAAAAACGAGTTGTGTGTATGCATGTTTGTTTGTTTGTAAAAAGAGCGTTTGTATATGACGTCATTTTTAGTACATACGGCTTTGTATATGCACAGACAATGGGAAAGCCAAGAATGTTGTATATTCGCAATTTTTACGTAGTTTAACTCCTGCAGACGAAATGAATGCTTGCCTGAAAAATTCTAATTTATGGGCACACGTAAAAATATTAAAATTAACTACAAATATGCGTGTCCGATTGCAAAACGATGACTCTGGTCAAAAATTTTCAGATCAATTGCTGGCAATTGGAAACGGAAAGCTCCCAGTAGTGGGAAAGCCAAAAATGTTATATATTCGCAATTTTTACGTAGTTTGAAACACTTATATAAATCTATCTATATTCACAGGTGGGACACAGGGACACAACTACTATGGCGCGTAACTAATATGGCGTGTAACGACTTACGCGCGCGGGGGGGCGCGAAGCGCCCCCCCCCCCCCCCCAACCTGGTGTTGGGGTGGCGCGAAGCGCCACCCCAACAGCTAGTGTTTCATAAAATATTATGTATTGAGCATCCATGTTTTTTATATTTTTGCAAAATCATGCTTTTTAGCAGCATAACAATTACTTATTGGATCGGGTGATAGCATTAGAACATAGTTTTTCATATGTACAGAATAGAGAAATAAGAATGAAAAATTAAGAGAACAGATAGGATACATTTCAGCCAGTGAATAACTTTACCGAATAGTCAGTGAATGAAATACATTATTAACCTAGCAATCTATTGACTATCATTATGAAAAATCCATTGCAGTTTTGTTGGTTATATTAAAAGAACTAGCTGACATACACAGATATTTCTTTAACATTTTGGCTTTAGTTCGAACACTGTGTCCGGCACACAAATTGAATAGTAAAGTCTTCGCCAAACTTTGAAATACCGGTGCGTGCATCAGTAAGATAAAAAAGGTGAATCACAGCATAATAGTGATTCACTCTCAATTTCACAAAAAAAAACTCCATCCCCCTCTCGGCGTTTGTATACAGTCTTAGAAAAGGTTTTTTTTTAAAACAAGGGTCAATAGTTTCAACGGAAATTATACTGCTTGCCCTTAGCCCGTAACTTTTAAAGTTAAGGAGGGTTACGAGGAGACCTTTCCACGTTGAGAAAAGTTTCCGAGAGGGAATTTCTCAGGGGGAATTTTAAATAGGGGAGTTTTCTAGTTTCCATTCATTTATGGAATAGTTTTTATTTGTCTTACTGTCTACTTGGCGGTACAATTTTAAATGTGACGATGCTCTGACACAATTGTCTGGGGAAATTTTCTGTGGTGAAGGTATTGTCTGGGAGGATTCCCCCGTGGGAGAGGTTTCTCAGGGTATGTATTTTCTATCGGGGTGTTTTTTGTTGGAGCCATTCTTCATGAGGTAGTTTTACGCGGAACGAACTTTCCATTGGGGAAAGTTTTTGTTTGAAGTTTTTCGTTTTTTTTTATAAATGAAAGAAAGCAGAAATTTCCAGGAAATGTTCTGCAGGAATTTTTCTGGGTGGAACATTCAGCGATGATGGAATTGTCTGGGCAAAATTTTCCAAGAAGAGGGGGAAGTAATTTTTCACTTTAGGAATTTCGTATAGAGCAATCTACCTTGGGAAGGAGGGATCCAATGGAAGGAGGAAGCAGATTTTCTGGCATTATTTGAAAAACAATCAGATATTTGCAAAACAGGTTCTTTCAACTGAAAGTAAGGATGAACATTAAAACTTAAAACGAGCAGAAATTATTTCGTATATGAGGGTGCTGCTCTTTTCTCAATCTCTGGCTCTTGACGCTAAACTCTGAATTTTTTTTTCTTAACTTCTCAAATAGAAGAACCGTTTCATTGGAATAGGAAACGTTTCTAAATTACTAAAAAACTTTAGTGCAGAGAGCAAGCGATTGAGGATGGGACAGTGCCTCTCATATACGGAATCATTTGCGTTCGTTTTAAGTTTTAATGTTGCTCCTTACTTTCAAATGAATAAAAACTGATTTTTATATTTAATTCTCGTCTCTAGAGCGAATTGCAGGCTTGTATTGTAAGTATAAAAGATTGCTAGAAAACCTTTGAGCTCATCTTCGCCATATCGTTCATAAGATATCCCCGAAAAATAGGATTTAAAATACAATTTGAACGCCCAGTCCTCATGCCGTATATATTTTCTAGTAGATCTAATAGAAGAATTCCCATAGGGAGACCCTTTACTTAGTAAGAAAAAAGAGCCTCAAGACTGGATATATATCTAGTAGTCGTTAAACGGGGTAATTCAATTTATTTTAACACCTATTTCCAGCCGTTTCGCTGATTCTTCGATAAAATGACAGCTGTTTTTGAGTTTTTATGTAGTAAGTGCTCAGATTAAAACACGAAAATTAAAGCGTGTGTGTACGGAAACGAAGTTAAACCTGCTTAAAATTTAATTTTCAAAAATTTTGATGTTTTGAAGTTTTGAAGTTTTAGCCTACCAGACCTTTTAAATTTCTTGTGTAAGAAGTGTATGAGTGAAGAAAAAATTTAAAGACAGAATCATTCTCCATAACCATAATTAACCATAACCATTATAGAAAAATGTTATGCTAGCATCTAGTTAGGATTTAAGCAAGGATGTGTTCTATCCCCTTTATATGGATCATTTTGATGGACTTCGTCCTAAGGAGCACAGGAAAGGCAATGGGAGTGCTGAGAATGTAAGCATCCTAGATGAAGAGATTTAGTAGTTTTGCCAGTTCAGGGTCCTAGAGTAGGTTTGGAAATTAATGTTAAGGAGACTAAGGCTAAGAATAAGTGAAGATGAAAAGGTGACGTTGGGTAAAAAAAAAAATTGATCAGCTGAGCATCTCCACGCACCTTGGTAGTATTATTAGTAAAGACGGTGGGAGCAGTGAAGATGTTAAAAGAAGAATAGTCAAGGCTTTGGGTGTTTTTTCACAATTAAATTTTTTTTTGAAGGAATAGGAAGAAAAGTCTGCAAACCAAGATTAGAATATTTGAAGGAAACAGTGATGACAGTGGTCAAATATGACTATGTGCGTTCCGAAAAGCGGACAAAGATTTACTAGATGTTTTTCGGAGAAATTGCCTACGGATTGTTCAGTGTACCAGGCTGACTGATCGTATTTCAAAAAGTAGGCTGTAAGAAAAGTGGGGTTGAGTCCCGCTTTCTAGGACTATAATGAAAGAAAGCTTGAGATGGTTAGGGAAAGTTTTGTGGATGAAGGATGACAGATTTCCAAATATTGTCCATTTTGCCCGCTCGTCTAGGGCTAAACGGAAAGTGTGTCATCCTCGTCTGGGGTGGGAGGATGTCATAAAGAAAGCTTCAAAGGATATGGAAACTTCTTAGAAGGCTCTAAAGAGGTAGGCTTTGAATAAATTAGGATGGAGGAGGAGCGTGCGTAGCTATGTTGGCCTCAGGTGGCATGGTGCTGCTGTGAGTTGTTAGTAGTAGTATAACCAAAGCCAAGAACCATAACAGTTTTCCATCATTTAAAGTGGCCACTTTTGTCCGGGCGGCAATAGGTCTTGAACTGATTCCCTCTTTGGGTATGCCATAGAAGGTTCAACAAAAACTACAACAACGAAAAATTTCCATAAGCAGTTGTGGATTTATTCTGCCGTTAGAGAATATTGGAAAATTCCACAACCCCTTGAGTAAAGTAGTAAGAACGATCATGGTTGACTTGATATGAGTTGGGGACAAATTTTACTATGGGGCAGGGAACAATTACACCCCCCCCCCCCGACCCCAGTTTGTGAGCACACAGCTGAAATTTAGCATCTTGAAAAATCTTGTCAAAACTAAGATGGACCTAATTAAGCTTGTAAGTCTACTAGGGACAGAAATCTTCTTTTTATGCTCCTCTATATCACGAAGAATCCGCATACAGCAGTTTAGCGTCAAACGAAGACATCAAGCAGCGGGTAACACTGTCAGTTATTTTTCTTCGACACTAGCACCAGTTTTCCACTCTTTATGAGACTCCAATACTCATTGGAATAAACAAAAAAACAATCTTCCGAGATATATCGGATTAACTTTTTAATTGGATTCTCTTTCTTGTGACAAAACAAAATGTGTTCAAGCTTTTTCGCATTTGCTGTTTGTAAATTTGTTTTTGTTCTCCGAGAATAGTACATAAATTCCACACAAAATTTTTTCTTTTGGCTTTGGGTAATTTTTTCGTCCCTAGATCGAACATAACTTTTTGTTTCTAACCGAAATGAGTTTTGATTAGACTAGGACAAAGTTTGTTTTTATTCTTGAAATAAACTTGAAAAATGCGTTTCGTTAATCAGTAAGCGATGAAACACGTAAGCCATAACTTCATCAAAGAATCCTGGAACGTGGGAAAAGTAGACAAAGCTTTTTTGACACGATTCTTTAATTCCTACCATAAACAACGAATGCCTGTTAAAATATGTTGACTGTCTTCTGCCAAAAATTTGATTTTGAGTTAAAGATGGACCTCCACTAAGCTCGACGTGACAAGTATAATATTGCTATTAAGATACCACTATCTGTTATTCTTTTATTAGATACGACCTAGCAACTACAAGTGTGAAACAGTTTTCATCGGTTTTGCACATCAAAAGCCCAGGATGGACATGCTAGAATTACACAATTTCGCATCTACGTCCAGCACAAGACGACAGGGGCGAAGGCGAGAAATAAACTGTCTTGGGTAGCTTGTAGATGAAATCCGTAATTTCATCTGTTTCTTCATTCCAAAAATATAATTTAAAAAATTAGTATTTTAAGACTTATTAAAAAGCCTAAAAATGAATATACTAGGCTTTGTTGAAATATAGTCGAAGTACAAGCAAAATTTAATTTGAAAAACCTTGTAGAATCTTTATTACACCAGTAGATTAATTTCAATAAACAGTAAAAGAAAGCGAAAAGTGAAAATTTTGAACCGATCCAAAAATAATTGGACATTCATTTGCAACTAAAAAATTTGGAAGGTTCTGATTGCTGTCTCAGTAATGGAGACAAGACATGATCCTTTAATTTTGTGACAACTAACAAATAAACAAGTAAGCTCCAACTCTTTATAACATAAGTAAGACCCCAGTATCAACTATAACTTTCACTGCCTGTAGCCAATGGCGTCAATTCAAGAAAACTAAGAGGAGGCGGATGTATTTTTCAAAATCAAGGGGAACCAAATTTGTCACTTTTTAAAAATTTGTCAATGAAAATACGAAAAAAGGTATTTTTTCAAGAAAAATATTGATAATCCCTCCCCTACCGGGGACCACCTTTTATAGTCGGAATTTTAAAGAAAGATTAGAGAGGGCTAAAAGAGACAGTTATTTTTAAATGTATTGACGAGGGAGAAGCAAGAATTATAACTTCAGAAAAGCTTCTGTCCTATTCATCCCTATTCTGTCCCTATTACATCCCGTTCCAGATTATTGATTTGCATAGTTTGCAAATTGTGAATTTTATGATTCGTGTTGTATTTTACTTTACGATTTATTTAATTGAAAGTAATTGGTCAAGATGGCTAATAAAAAGGAAAGGGAAACAAAACTATTACCAAAATGAAAATTTTCATCGTTAACTGCTACATTATTAGCTAGTTAAAGTTATTATAATTGCTACTTAATACCATTAAAAAAGCATTGCATCTAGGAAAAGCGTATCCAGGACTTTTGATCAGGGGGGGGGGGCAAAAACTTTAACCCCCTGGATACAGCTTTGACGTCTATTAAGTGGTAAATGGATAAATTTGAACTGTTTCAAGTTGCTAATAGAAACACTGCATACCCATTTTCGGTTTCTTCTCACTGACGAGTGTATACACGGCTAGATTTGCCATGTTGGGGGGAGAGGCTTATTCCTCTCGTAAGGTTAGATGTACAGGATAGAACCATTTTTGCTGAAATTATTTTTTACAGTCTCCTGCCCTCCTTGGGGAGAGTTCTTTACTTATGTGGCCCCCTCTTGTGGCCACCTCTTTACGCTAAAGTTTGACTCTTTCTCTTAACTCTACTTTTTAAAACAGTAAAAAATACTTTACCGTAAAGAGCGGGGCGTTGATGAGGAAGCAGCCTCTTTCTTATACGAAGTAGTTTCTGTTCATTTTAAGTTTTAATGTCGCTCCTTACTTTCCGTCAATTTTTTTTTAATTTAATTTCTGAACGTTTTTGAATCAATGCATGTTTTGATTTTGGCTCTCCGCAGAGGAATAATTAAAACGAAATTTGTATATTTATTTTTTTGGCCAAATGGCTTTCTCATAGTTTTGATCGAATGATTGTTAGAAGAAAGAGCAGGGGAGGAAGCCTAGTTGCACTCCGAATTTTTGGTTACTTAAAAAGGCAGCCAGAACTTTTAATTTTTTACGAATGTTTTTATTAGTAAATGATATACGTAACTTATAAATTAGCTTACGTAACGAACTTTTGTATTCTCACAATTTTATTACATACATGAAGGCGTTCATCCCCTCGTCAATACCTCGTTCTTTACACTAAAGCTTAAATTTTGTCCCAATTCATTAAGAATGACCCCTGAATCACAAAAGCCGTAGAATAAATAGTCGAAATTACTAAAAATACTTTAGCGTAAAGAGCGAGGTATTAGGAGGAGGTGAGCCCTTCATATGCGTAATAATTTCTGTTCGTTTTAAGTTTTAATGATTCTCCTTACTTTCAGTTGAAAAAACTTTTTCATATTTATTTTTTCATTTTTTTTTAATAATGCTAGAAAATCTTGCACTCCGTTCATGCAAGTTTTCTTTCCCCCCCCCCTGATAAATTCCTCCAAGGAAATTTCCCCCAAGATATCCTCCTCTAATCAACCCCCCACAACCTAGAAATCCCCCTGAAAACGTCTGTACACTTCCAAATAACTATTACTATATGTAAGCACTGGTCAAAGTTTGTAACTTATGGCCCCTCCCATGGGGACTGTGGGGGAGTAAGTCGTCCCCGAAGACATAGTTATAAGGTTTTTTGACTACACTGAATAAAATGACTATCTTAGAATTTTGATTTGGTGACTTTAGGAAAATAATTAGCGTGGGAGGGGGCCTAGTTGCCCTCCATTGTTTTTGGTAACTTAAAATGGCACTAGAAATTTTCATTTCCGTTAGAATGAGCCCTCTGGCAGGATTCTAGGACCACTGCGTCGATACGATCATCCCTGGGAAAAAAACAACAAAAAACAAACAAATAAACAGGCATCCGTGATCGGCCTCCTGGCAAAAAAATACAAAGTTCCACATTTGTGTAGATAGGAGCTTGAAACTTCTACCATAGGGTTTTCAGATACGCTGAATCTGATGGTGTGATTTTCGTTAAGATTCTATGACTTTTAGGGGTTGTTTCCCCCTATTTAAAAAAATTACAAATTTTCTCAGGCTCGTAACTTTTGATGGGTAGGACTAAACTTGATTAAACTTATATATTTAAAATCAGCAATAAAATGTAATTCTTTTGATGTAGCTATTGATATCAAAATTTCATGTTTTAGAGTTTTGGTTACTATTGAGCCGGGTCGCTCCTTAACAGTTCGTTCCCACAACTGCTTGATGAGTTTTAGTGTCAGTTAGGTTTTATATTTTTATTTTAGTATTGGTATAATATTTCCCTGATGATGACTATTAGTCATATAAAATTCACTTAGGTTTATTTTAACCACTATCTTCAAGAATTTCGTGAAGAAATCTTGATATATATATATATATATATATATATATATATATATATATATATATATATATATATATATAGAGTTGTAAAATTGCAGTTCCTGTAATTTTCGTTTTCATCAAACCCTTTCTTATATCCTCTTTCCACCCCATTTGGGGACTACTTGCTTTTAGTTTGGCAATAGAAGGATGGCCAAAAAGAACAACACTTTGACTTTGTCTTAGTTGATCTGTAATGATTTTTATTGGAAATGATATGCAATTATGTTTTAGCCAGAATGTAAGCGACTTTGGTGTACGACTGCAGCAGGAGAAATAGAAGGTTGCAGGACTCAGCATATGCCCTGGGCAGATGGCACTGAGTGTGGAGGAAATAAAAAAAAATATTGTATCAAAGGAGAGTGTGTGTCTCGTAATTCAATGAAGAACACCAAACCCGTTGATGGGGGCTGGGGCCCTTGGCAAGAGTACGTATTTTGAATACCGTTTCTATCTTTGGTTTCGGGAAAAACAAATATTTTGCTTTTACTGAAAGAGTGAAAAACTGTGATATTAGACCCAAACCTCGCAGTAGTATTAAAATGATTTTCTCTACCACAGGTCTCTGACTTGGCTTCAACTAGTAATTGTTGCAATTGGTCGTATCTGATACAATTTACCAACTGAATAGTGATTCTTTTGCTAATAACCAAAAGCAATAATCAAATTTCAACTACGGGATTTCTGCTATTATTTTTTTTTACCTATCATATTTGGAACTGAGTTGTCATTCAGTACCATTCAGTATCTTTGTGACCAGTAAATGAAAGGTTTTACGCTGGGCTTTAAGTTCCTTTAATTTTATTGCAATTTTTACTTTTTTATTGGTCCAAAACTAGCATTTTGTAGTACAGACTGCTAATTCTGTACGGCTTCCTCTGTCTTTAGGTACAAAAAGGATTGTCTAATGAATGATGGATGGATTGAATGATGTTGTTTACCCTTTTATGGTCACTGACTTCATCAACATAGCTGGAAAAATACCCCCCCCCCCCCAAAAAAAAAATAGAATACGCCTCTGGAAATACTATTGCATATAGAAGACATATATAAGATTCTTGAATTTAATATAGAAAATTGGAAAGCTCATCTTTGGGTATGCAGGATGGATTTGTCAAGTTTTCATTATGTCACGCTCTCTGAAAGTCTTTTGTTTGAAAGCCGTGGAAGATAATGACGTGAAAATTAAATGCTGGTTATTTCTTTTGTTTTTTTCCCCGCAATTTTGATGAAAGTTGAATGATCAAAATTTACTTTATTGGCGAGACACATTTTAGTGCGAATACATTCTCTAGGACTTCATAGATTTTAGATATACAGTTTAGATTCACACCTTGATAGGTAATAACCACTCTCACCACTATGAAATTATTCAAACCTGTACATGAACACAGGCAGGATTGATTTTGTCAACAAGCAAGAGATATTATATCAAACCTGAACACAGGCAAATCTTAAATTTCAAGCCCTTCTTCGCCCTAGTTGCCAAGTAAAAAAATATTACCTTTTAATGGAACACTAAAAAGATTATGATGTTTTTTTTTTATCTCGTCTTATCTTGGCCCGAAGTAGGCATACCTTACCCTTAGAATTCTACCCAATAGACCTCTAAATTCTAAACCATAAAAACACTTTTGTTAAAATAATAGTATCCCCACAGGCACTTTAAATAAAAGGCTATCCCTACTTTTAAAGACAACCATATACCTGATTTTAAAGATACCCATATCCCTGATTTTGAAGACACCCATATCCTGGATTCCAACAGGTGCATGTTACGTCATAGAGAATGTTTTCTAATAGATGCGGGTACCTATAACGTAATTGAGAGGGTTTACTTTGGTCTTTACGTAACAGGGAGGGTTTAATTTGGATGTTGTGTAACAGGGTTGGGGGTGTTATGTAGTAACGTTCATTGGAGTTTTCTTCAAGATGTTTTTTCAAGACGTTTCAAGACATCCCAAGACGTTTTCTAAGATATTTTGCTTCAAGACATTTTTTCAAGAAGTTTCAAGATATCCAAAACGATTTCTAATAAATTTTTTCTTCAAGTTATTTTACTTCATGATTTTTTTAGTTGATTTCAATGGCTCTTTAGATGATTTCAATGGTAATAGGGTAACAATGGTAATGGCAATTACCTATTCCATCCAATGGTGAAAGGGGAACAGTTTACTTTTGCTAAGGATGACCTATTCACACGTGACTTGTTTTCAAGCCCCCGTGGGGATCCCTCCTTTTAACTGAGTATAACAAGCCTGTGGGTGCTACGTAATGACAAGACACACATGTGATGTTACATATAACATTAAAAGATCTCATTTTCTTTCAATATGTTTTTCTCAGGAAACCTTTATATTCTAAAGATATTAGGATTAGAAATGGCATTTCCATCCAATGGGTTGAAGCCCTAGACAGCTGGACCAGCAATAAATTAATATTATTTTGATTCAGGAAATAGATTCTACGAAATAACCTGTTCGACCCATGGAAAAATCCCTGTTCCGCTTACTAAAATGATTAAGCTATTGATTAAGTGTTTCCTATGACTACAATAATTGAGATGCAGAGGGTAAAATCAATTACTAGAAATTGTTTACACAGGGGTGGATTTTTATTAGAGGTAAATTCAAGCCCTATTAAGAGCTATATATGAGAGCTTCTGATGATAATGCTACGTTTCTTAGAGCCATGTCTATACACACCGGGTTGCCAAGCGCACATTTGAATAATATATTCTCTTCCAATATCACATAGCCTCGTTAGAGGTAAATTTAAGAAACTTTAATATATTTTTGAGGGATTTTAATGGAAATTTCTCGTTTCTTTGAACCAAGACTCAAAGAACAAGTTGTCAACTGTTTTCATCAAAGAATAGTCGACATCCAAAAATTTGAATAATATTTCCTCTTCAAATTTCATATCATTTCGTAATACATAAATTTGAGCCAAATTAAGTATTTTTGAGGGCTTTTAATAAAAACACGTCATTTCTATGACTGAGCGTTAAATTTCACTCCCTGTTCAGTCGAAAAAATGTTTTAACACTTCTCAGCTAAACTGTAAACTCTAGAAAATGTTAGTCCAAACAATTCATAACACCGTGACAATATATATCTAGCTGACCTAGCAACCAATTCCATAGGGGGAGGTTTGGTATTAGAGATAAACTTAAACCTTATTCAGAATTATATATAACGGGTCTTTATGAAAATCCCTCATTTCGTTGACTGGGTGTTAGATTTGAGTTACCCCACCACCGAAAAATTCATTTAACACTTCCCACCCTAACACCCTAACGAATCAATAGCTTAATAATTCTAGTAAGTGGTACAGCGATTTCTCCTTGGGTCGACAATGTTATTTCGTAGAATCTATTTCCTGAATTAAAACAATAGGAAAAGATTGCTGGTCCTGTTGTCTAGGGCTCCATTCTATTGAATAGAAATGCCCTTTCTAATCCTAATGGGGAAAAATATTTAGAATTTAAAGGTCCCCTGAGAGAATTGCATTGAAAGAAAATCAGATCTCTTAATGTTTTATGTAACATCCCGTGTGTGCACTATCATAAGGTAATTCCCACGTTTATGTCCTCCTCGTCAGTTACAAGTGGGAATTCCGTACGGGGGCCTGAAGAAACAACTCACTTCTGAATATTTCATCCTTAATATAAAGAAAAATTTCCCTACGTTTAGTTTTTACGTAAAAACAAAAGAAATCACGAAGAAAAAAGTCTTGAAGAGAAATGTCTTAAAATCTTCTTGGGATGTCTTGAAAAGCCTTGAAAAAGCGCCTTGAAGAAAAATGTCGTAAACAACTTCCCTGCTTGACTGGTGGACTCTAACAAACCCCATTAAACCCTTCCTATTATGTAACAACCAAAATAAACCTTCCCAATTACTTAACAGACACCCGAATCTCTTAGAAAACACTCCCTACGACGTAACATGCACCTGCCGGTTGTTGTGAAATCCAGGAATATGGATGTCTTTAAAATCAGGGACATGAGTGTCTTCAAAATCAGGGATATGGTCTTTAAAAGCAGAGATACGGTTCTGCTTAAATTGTCTATGGAGATACTACCTAAAATGTATATCTTTGTTACTTTGGACTTATTTAACTGTAAATATTTTTACCTGACCAACTTGAAACCGTCATTTCTGAGAATAGCTTTCTTTTGCGACACCTGTAAACCTTTCAAATAAGAAAAATATTGGCAAACTATACATTACTGTAATAAAATTGATTTGGGTGGGTTAAAAAGTAATATAAATGTCAATTATATCATTTGCGATAAGATTCATTATCGTTTTCACGATACCTACACTCATTGCCAATTTAGTAACAATACTACTTTTATGCTCTTTAAAGTTAAGTGGTTCATCAATTACTGCACCAGGACACTTAACCGGCTTAGTGTATCTCAATGATTTTACCCGTGGGTATTTTTTAAATTGTTTAGCATATGCAACTGATAAACAAAATATCTCATAATCCAGATATCTCATAAATAAAATATAGTTTATTTGCTTTCATTTACTTTACTATGTATTAGAGTCTATTCAGTATCTTTTCTGCCATTATTAAACGGGTGTCATCCATGTATGTGAGAATAGCCGTGTGAATATCAGTTTAAATCCTGGCATTTAGACGGAAGATTACACCGAATAACGACCATTCAGAAAAAAAAAACGTATTACTTGAAGGCTATCTTTGAGGAACTCCTTGTGTACCAGATATTCATTTTGTCTTGACCATAGAACATTCTCATCAGATGTCATTTATTGTTGAAGACCTATTATACATAAATGTAAATTGTTAGTTTTCATGTGCTTAAGTAGGTATTGGAGACTACAGGTCAGTCCATATTCTGTTTTCCTATTCCGTTATTATTGCCATTATTAAACGGGTGGTTTAATAATCCAGACTAATACAATTCAAATGATAGAAATATCTAATAATGAATGTGCAGAAACAACTTGGAACTGCAATCACACATACATATTATTTATAAAATATAGGATAAGACAGCTTACCATGTTAGACTGTTCAAGATTTTTCAGAAATAAAATATAAGTTTCTAGCTTTCTTCAACTTTACAAGATATTAGGGACAACTGGATCATTTTTCTGTTCAGTTGGTTTTATTGCCGATGTTGAATAGATGCAATTGATAAGAGAATTATTCTGTCAGGAAAGAATGTCCAGTTCACGAAAGTCTCGTGAATTTGAATGCTCATTTAGGTCTAAATGAAAAGTCAGCACGGATTGCATTTAAATTTTTTGTGGCAAATTTTCTCGCAGATCCTACTGCCCGTAACTATCATGGATATGTACTGAATATCTTGGTAACACATAAGTATTTGGGATGTAGCATAAATCTGAAGATTCCTTTCTTGGACTCTGGCCCTGATTTATTCCCCACTTACATTGATTTTTTGTCTGAAGAGCAGGGAAGAAGTTTTATCAGGACTCTTCAGACATGAAGATAGAAGTCGCGGACAGTAGAATGTGCAAATGCTTGATGATCACTGTCGAACATTGAAGAGAGTTGACTCGGTTACCACAAAAAATAAAAGGCAGCTACGTTCTAGGTATTGTTAGTAGGCTAATGGTAATTTATACTTTTAAATATATACAAATCCTCAATGGTCCATTGTAATGTCACAAAATATCTGTGTGACGCATAAACAATGCTTATATATTTGAATTATGCACTTAAATTGTACTAATATTAGCCTGTTTTTCTTATAAGGCATTTTTTTCGTAGCCTAGTGGTGCTTCTGAAGCAATGTCGTTCCTTGAGTAGTGCTTCTATGATTTTTACTCTCAAAAAATGTTTAAAACGAATCAGATGTCTCATATAACTCCTTTAAACTAAGTCTATGTACCATGTCTCTTTCATACTTTCACCGTTGTTCATATGATTTCATTATAGATAATTCTTTCTTACCACTCGAGTCGAGTGACATGCATTTCACTTATAATTGAAAGTTTTCTATATCCTGTTGAGGATAGAACCTCAACAGGTTGACTCTAGTTCCGTATTGTGGAGTGACATGCATGAGAGGAAAATTTTCAAGTATAGTTGAAAATTTTCAAGTAAACTACTGTCAACCACCGTGTGTTTCCCGGGGAGACCCTCCAACAGGGTTGTCTCTTGTTCGGCATTGTGTTGTGACATGCATGAGAAGTGTAGCATAAGTGGGAGACAGTAACAACGTCATTCAAAGGGGTAAAATTGACCTTGACTTGATGCCCATTTAATTGGACAATCTGTCTTGGTTAATTTTACCCCTTTGATTGCCGTTGTTACTGTCTCCCACTTATGCCACACCTCTCATGTATGTCACTACACAAGGGCTCGAGCCCTTATAACCTCTCTACAGTAATCTAGAACTTTAGAGAATCTTGGTCGATAAACCCCTTTCTAGAGCATTCTTCCCTTTTATATGGACTAAAAACCCATTTGACAGTTAATTATGTAATTTTAAAAATTTAGGCTTTTTATCGACTTAATTATTATGCTCGAAATATTCCTAAAAACTTTTTGGTTGGTCTTTACGACGTCAAGTAAGGTTATCACATGAAATTTTTTCTATTGCAGTTTTGTTATGAATTGCTTTTGTTTAGTACTTTTCCCCCTTTCCAGAACGATATTCATAAACATCAAAATTTTTAGCTTGTAAAATTTAGCTATGAATTCAACAGAAATGTTACCTAATCAACAAAATCTTGATTTTTCATATGGATATGCTAGTTAAGGGATTCCCCTTACTACTAAGGGATCTAATAATGAGGGACTTACCCTTATTAACAGAGCTTCAAATTTCAAAATAAGATAACTGCTAATCTTTGTTTTCCCACAGGTGGTCTTCGTGCAGCCGAACCTGTGGCGGAGGAATACAGAAACGAGAGCGCTTTTGTAACTTCCCGACACCTGTGCATGGTGGAAATTACTGTCTTGGAAATCGAACTCAGTATAAAACGTGTCAAAGGCAAGAGTGTCCTCCCCATAATGCTCTTGACTTCAGAGCTCTTCAATGTTCAAGCCATGATAGACACCATTATAATATACCGGGTGTTCCTCAGGATGTGAAGTGGCATCCGAAATATGTCGGAAGTAAGATTTTACGATCCTGATAGCTTTTTACTTAGTTTTTCTTTATTAATGCTGTGTTTATTAATCGTTTCGAGGAAGAAATTGCAAATTTTCCCAAATGACACTGGAAATTTCGCCCCCTTGAATAAGAATTGATTTCATTAAATGGGGGCCAAGATACTTCTCTGTCGGTTGTCTGCATTATAGAAACTGAAACTGGAACAGAACATGAGCCGAAGAAATTCCGCCCATAGGGTTTTAACTGGTTAAAACAAAAGTTTTGTTTTGTTAAATAGCTTCCAATTCATTTTTATTTAATATTTTGTATTGCTTCGAAATCTATTTTCAAAATGGTTTATCATCCACAGTTTTTCTGCTGTAATTTCTTTGTTGTGGAAATTTGGATGTTTCGAACTTTGGAAAGCTTTTATCATTTAGAAAAATTCTTATATTTTTTTGCCAAACCCATAAATATAATTACATTTTTCTTGCTTTTTTTGGGCAACAGTTTTTAAAAGTCTCAATGATGATTGGAACGATACTAAAACTTGTTACTTCAGAGATTACATTTAAATGTGCTTGAGTTATTTTGCTTGAATAACAAGTACAGCTGTGAGTTAGCTTTCCGTGATATCCAAAAATTTTTCCACGGTCTTTATCCATTTTCAGGGGGAGTTGGTCTATTTTTTGGTTGGGCCGTTTCTTTCACCACTGTTGACCCAATTGGGGAGTCCTTCTAAGGTCAGTGTTGACGCAGGCCAGCTAAATTTGAGTTGCTTCTTGGTACTTCTCTTCACATGACTTTTAAACAAATACCGTAAGTTCTAAAAAGAAAAAGAAAAGTTATGATTCTGTTTTGAATTTCGATTTCATTTTAAACTTTCCTAAAAATAAAATAGGTTTGTTAAAATTTAGAAATGCAAACCATCAACTCTAAAGGTGATCAAAAGTTCTTAGTTTTAAGAACCGTAAGGCAAGTTTTCGCACGAAAAAGTGGTAATTTCTTGCTCTTGGCTAGTGATACATAGTTGTGACCAGTGGGACGCTTTGACAACTTCAAATTGAGTTTTAAATTTTGGATTGAGGAAATTGGGGGAGAAAATTATTGGGGATTTTATAATCACATAGGATTGTATCATTTTACTAGATGGTATTTTGCTTGTCTTAGCACATTTGTCGACTGTTTCAGGTGCACAGTTGTAGCACAGTTGTCGACCAAATTTCTAATCGACCAAATTTCTAATCGGAAATTTCAAGACGCTAATACTTCATAAGATACGAAATGCTTGACCTTACTTTATCTTACGACAGATTGCTTCATCAGCTAGTTCGATATTTGAAGTTGGAATATTTATTTATGCTTTAATTCCCTAAATTGTTTACTACCCACCTTCATGGGGCAGATTTTATAACGTGAAAATTTAGGACAGGAATTATATTTAGATATCGAAAGCTTTCAATATAGTTAGTATTAAAGAAGATTAAGGTATATTTTCTTTTAAACTCACAAGAGCTCTCCATACAATCTGATATTGGCTTGAAGGAACAAAGTTACAAGAAGAAAGATTAGCTCGGACAACCTGCTGTTAGGAGTTATTAAGTATGAGGAACCAGATGTATTGACCGTATTGAGACCATGATAAAAAATTGCTGGATGGGGTAGGTAGGTTTTAGATAGTAATGGAATGACGCTATGCCTCCACAAGAAGATGTAGTAGATTTATTGAGGGCGATAAGAGCAAGACAAGAAGAGCTAGGAAGTTATTAATCGTGGTGTGAATCAAGTTTTCTAAGAGTTTAGTATTGTGTTGGAGGGCTAAACTTAGATATAAAATAGATTTTACTTTCGGTGGAATATTGTGGTGATATATATAAGGATACGAATCCAGTTAATAGCAAACTGACTGCTAGTAGGAGTAAGCTACTTTTTAAAATTCGGTGAACTTTCGGATGTAAATATAAAAAGCTAATTGCTTACTCTGCAATGAGGAGGAGGCTGATTTGGCCAATTTTCTCTCAAAGTGAGATAAAATATTCTAAATTTGGGTCAGTTAACTGGAGGGAAATTTTGAAGAGCAACGACTCCAAAACGATTGTTATGGTGCGAATTTTTGTGTTGAACGTGATAAAGCGAATTGTAGACCTTGCAATAGAAGTATAATGTGTCGAGTTTTGAGTTTAATGTTATTATATATATATACATATATATATATATATATATATATATATATATATATATATATATATATATATATATATATATATATATATATATATATATATATATATATATATATATATATATATATATATATATATATATATATATATATTGCAATATGAATTTTTGAAAATAACTAAATCAGTTTTCAACGCCTGACTTAATAACTATAATTCAATGCGAAAATTTTAAAACTACGGAAGCCCCTAAAAATTTGCTGTGTGTTGCAATATGTTGTTTCAATTGAAATAAAATAGTGTTTCTGATTTTTGGGAAAATCTAGTTTTTGTATGTTTAAAAAAATGAACAACAGAGGAAAACAGAACATTAGTTATATGAACGAGCAATCATTTCTCAGCTTTCAAAGAGCGTGTAGATTCTTTTTTTAGATTGTGCTCACAAAGAAAGCAGTCTACTGTATTTGGCATTCAGAAGGTTTTTTCTTATCTTGTTGAGAAAGTAGATGACACGTTAACTTTATGTGTGAACCGTAAGATAACATTTCCTATAAAAAGTGTTAGCCATGAAAAAGACATAAACAAAAAGTCGTTGATGTACTTGATGATCTTCTTAGACATATGGGTTGGTTTTTCAAGGCCAGACACAGCTAAATGCTGGGGCGGGGGCTAATTTACTATTTATAAATTGTTTTAAAGGTTTTAACAAAATTCTACCTCTTTCGTACGAAATGAATGAAATCAATTTGGGGCAATTTATTAAACAGCTTTTAATCTATTGACTTCATGAATAAAAAAAGTGATTTTTTTAGGTTATGGGATGAACTTGAAAAAATATTCAAGAGGGGAGGAGAGAGTAAACTTTGAATTAAATAAAAATTTATTATTTAAAATCTTATAAGTATTTTACCGTTTTAATGTTTTGGAATTCAAGGGGGTAGGGGCAAGCCTCCTTTATCCTGGCCCTTGGTAATGAAGAATCTATTATACCGTGAGTTAGTTTCAATTATATTGCGATTTATTGTAACTCTGAAATCAATATCGCTGCAAAACATTTCATTTTCCAGATTTTGCAGTCCAAAAAATAAAAATGGAATTATTTTTTATGTGAGGAGATTCGATCTTTGCTTTAAATCTTGTTGTGTTGATGAATGACTAGTGCACTGTCTATTTGTGATGATATATACCCATACTATGGATTTTTTATGCGGAACATTTTACGGAAATGATCCTAAACAAGCTAAGCTTTAAGGTCCAAACTACCGTAGTAGTGGAGTCATCTCGGGGAGGAAGGCAGGGGGACAGGTGCCTCACGTAATAATTTGAGAAAAAATATTATATCGCCCATGCTCCTTAACTCCCCAGATAGAGATTCCTCTTGCTCACCCCCCAACCCCCCCCCCCACCCCCACCACCAATAAAATGCTGGTGCTAAGCCCCCTTGCAGTGCTTGTTAAAAACTTTGATTATGAATAAAATGAGAGATGGCAGAGATGTGCTTTTTCTGAAAAGGAACCTTGGCGCACGGAGTTATCCTTGACAGCTCAGTCCGTATATTAATACATTATTTTTGTTGGGGAGCTGGAAGTCACAAAGATATAACTCTATCAGTGTTTACAGGAGTAAAATATGTTAAAGTAGTTTCCCAAGACAGGTAAAAAGTGTGTTAATAAATTAAATCGAGCAAATTCCGCTTAAATAATGTGTCAAACTTAATTATTCTTATTTACTACTAACAATCCACTGTGGCAACAAGCTGCCTGAGGGGAATACAGTTGCAGAAGCTCTTCTTAAGTCCCAATATTTTCAATTTTCCCCTCTTTGCCTCTTCCCGAAAGTGTCCAGTTTCCCTTAAATCTTTTCTTACAAGCCTTTCACACGATATTTGGGGAAGAGTTGTTTTCCGTTTGGCCTTATACGGATGGCCAAAAAGAATGATATTTGGCAAACTGTCATTCTTCCCCCGCAAAACCTGTCCTATTCATCTCTGAATTTCTATTATTGTAGCCTTAGAGACTGGGATTGAACCCCATTTTTTGCTTAGATTAATGTTTGAAAAATGGTCTGTCGAACAGTTACACCGAACTATCAATAGAAAACTAGCTGACCTTTGCCACACGTTGCTGTGG
This sequence comes from Artemia franciscana, assembly GCF_032884065.1. NCBI lineage: Eukaryota > Metazoa > Arthropoda > Branchiopoda > Anostraca > Artemiidae > Artemia > Artemia franciscana. The sequence goes on along the minus strand of NC_088863.1, from coordinate 55,042,014 downwards.
CGCTTCGTGCCACAGCAACACGTTGAGTGTCAGTTAGTCCCCCCGTAAACCTCCCCTTATATTGTATATGAAGATGACGTCTTTTAATCAGGCCATTTAAGTCCCCCAATAAAAATACCATATTTCTACCTGGGATCTGTCTATTTTTTCCTGTAATCGTGAATAAAATTCTTTTGAGTGGTTACTATCTCCGTCAGTCGGCTAGGCAGCTAGTTGTCCGTTGATTTTACGGATTGAAACCTCTTGATCGGGACTCAACAAATGGTGTAATATTTATCTTTCTCCTAAAAAAGCATCTGTGAAGCCTATGTCTTGAAATGGGTGGTTTTAATAGTTTAGTACCCTTGTCCCTGGAATTGCAGGTACCGTATTGCTTCAAGAGACGTATTCTTTTGCTTTTGACCATTTTGGTTGAAATAGCAACTGTAAAACTTTGGTATAATGCCATACAGAGTCAGTAGAGCACTAGGGGTGGAAAGAGTGATTATGTGGCCTCTGATCCATTTTGGAATCTTTTACTTCTTTTTCTTCTAAAGTAAAGATCATCACCACTATCTACCGGTGTCTATAGTCAGTTTAAGGCAAAAACTTAGGAAGATTGGCTAATTTCTGGGAAGCTATTATGTTGGAAGACTCCAGGATGAGAATTTGTGAGCAACCCTCCAGGACCGTTTAAATATGAGTTTGGAGAATTTACATTTTGACAAAGTAGAAGATGGATGTAATAATTTTATGAAAATCTGTTAAATATTTTTTCTTTGTGTGTCCATGTCTCTATCGTGTGGCTAATCCTTTTTACTGAAGACAAGTGACTTCGTCCCAGTTTATTTAAATCTTCGAAATTATTTTTTCTGCAGTAGAGCCAATTGATAACCAATTATTCATAAATGAAACTTTAGTTATCCCATCAACATTCACTTTTTCGAAAACGGAATTGACTAACAACTGCGCGGAATTTGCAAATGTTTTATTTCCAATCAATTTAGTTTTTGGCTGCACTTCTGCACATTGTTTTCGATCAATCCTCCCGAAAGAAAATAATTTTCTTGATAATTTTCTTGTAATGTATGTCTACGAAGAAGAGTAAGTTATCTCTGTGGCACAGCAGACTATCTATTTATTTGTGCAATTCGAAGTCAATAACTATCTATATTCCTGTTGATGCCGTTGACAAAAATTGAGCTTCAATCTTTAAAGAAATCAACTCCTGCATTTTTGCAAAGATGTTGGGAATGAAATATAGTGTGAGTTAACAAATTTCAGCATTAATGTTTTAAAAGAAACCATTCAGTATCTTAAAATATTATTTCAGTATCTACTAATTTCTTTAAGTTTGAATTTCTTGATAGATAGATGAGTAAATAAAATTGTTAAAGTAGGACAAATTAATATTTTCTTTGGAGGCCACTGGAGATTTTATTTTCAACATATGCAGGGACAAACTGTTTTCCTTGTGATTTTACACATTATCGAGATTTGGCTTAATCTGTCTTTTATTGTAAGATAACTAGAAAAACTATCTAAAAAAATGTATTTTATTATAAATTACTCCGTTTAATTGACATGTGGTTTCTCTCCCTGAAAACATAATCTATAAAATGAATAGATATTCTAAGGAACCTTCAAAAGGAGGCTGAAAGGAATATTTGTACTACAAACTGTAGTTTGTTCAGCCGGTAAACCGCACCTTGGGACAATATGTGTAAAGTTTTTCTTAACTAGACTTAGTACTGGTTGCTTTCGAAATCTAGACAATAAATGACTACACAAATGTTTGTGACATCGTAAAACCATCTCCGGCAATTACTTTCTCAAGTAGAAAACAACCAAGAGCAATGACCCCCTAATAAAGTTACTTGTCTATTGAAAACAAAACCTAAATACGCTTTATTGTAACTAAAATTTATCGCTGTCACAAAGAAACTCTTTTTATTGCAGTATAAAAAGCTGTACTAAGACGAGATATCAAATAGTTGATTTTCCACTTATTACAATGTTTAGATGTTTTTTGAGTTACATGGTTAATTTTGCTTCAGAATGCCACTCGAGATGTCACAAAGAAACTCTTTTCATTGCAGCGTAACAAACTGGAATAAAACGAGATATCAAATAGTTGATTTTCCACTTATTACAATGTTAAGATGTTCATTTTTTTTTTTTGAGTTATGGCTAATTTTGCTTGAGAATGCCACTCGAGATTCGAGCCATGAAGATTTGGTTCATTCAACAAAAGAATTTTCTTATTATAGGACATATAAAACTTTGTTGTTTGTATTATCCGAAAAAAAAATTCCAGTGTTTAACTGTGCATGTTTTTCCATATTAATGCCGGGGGGTCACAAGCTCACACTCCAGCAACATTCTTAAGACATCCATTTTCCCAAGCTAATACCAAAGTATATTCTGTTAGTAAAATTCTGATGATTAAAAGTTTTCCAAACCGGAGTAGCGTCATAAGATTAATTTTGAGGATGTTTTCCTCAAAAATTGGCAATCACCGTCAACAAAGCTCAAGGTCAATCATTTGAAAAATGCGGTATAGATCTTAATACAGATTGTTTTTCCCATGGACAATTGTACGTTGCATTTTCGAGGGTCGGTAAACCTGACAATCTATTTATATGCACCGACAATGGGACAGCGAAGAATGTTGTATATTCGCAAGTTTTACGTAGTTAATTTGTATTGTATATGTATATGTATCTATCTATATAAAATTGAGTTGTATGTATGCATGTTTGTTTTTTTGTAAAAAGAGTGTATGCATATGACTTCATTATAAGTATATAAGGCTTTGTATATGCACAGACAATGGGAGAGCCAATAATGTTGTATATTCGCAAGTTTTACGTAGTTAAAAACATATATATATCTATCTATCTATATTCACAGGTGGGACACAGGGACACAACTACAATGGTGCGTAACTAATATGGCGCGTAACGACTTACACGCGCGGGAGGGCTTGGGGGGGGGTGCGAAGCGCCCCCACCAACTAGGTGTTGGGATGGTGCGAAGCGCCACTCCAACAGCTAGTATTTCTATATATTTTAACAAGGGATCACAGCAATTCAAAAACTTTAAAAAGAAAACAAACAGTTTGAAGCTTAGTAGAAATCGTTGTTAGAAATTCGACTTTAATAATCAAATTAAATAAAAAAAAACATTTTTTTTTAACTGAAAGTAAGGAGCGACATTAAAACTTAAAACGAACAGAAATTACTCAGTGTATGAAAGGGGCTGTTCCCTCCTCAACATCCCGCTCTTTACGCTAAAGCTGTTTACTGTTTTATATAGTAGAATCGAGAGAAAGATTCTAACTTTATCGAAAAGAGCGGGACGTTGAGGAGGGAACAGCCCCTTTCATGCACGGAGTATAGTTTTAAGTTTTAATGTCATTCCTTTCATTCAGTATAAAAAAAACTTGTTTTTTTATTTAATTTCTGAACGGGTTTTTTTAGTTAATCCATGTTTTCATTTTGGCTCTCCGCAGATAAATAATTAAAGCGAAATTTACATATTTATTTATTTGGCTAAATGGCTTTCCCATAGTTTTGATCGAATGATTATGAGAAAAAAGGAGGGGGGAGGAGGCCCAGTTGCACTCCAATTTTTGGGTACTTAAAGAGACAACTAGAACTTTTGTTTTTTACGAACGTTTTCATTAGTAAAAGATATACGTAGCTTACGAATTAGCTTACGTAACAAACTCCTATATTCGTATGTTTTTATTACGTATATGAGAGGGTTCGCCCGCTCGTCAATACCTAGCTCTTTACACTAAAGCTGAAATTTTGTCCCCTAAACCTAGCTGGGGGGGGGCTTCGCCTCCCCCAAGCATCCCCCACCCCCCTCCGCAAGCGTGTAAGTCGTAACCCGCCATATTAGTTATGCGCCAATGTAGTATATATATATATATATATATATATATATATATATATATATATATATATATATATATATATATATATATATATATATATATATATATATATATATATATATACATATATATATATATATATATATATATATATATATATATATATATATATATATATATATATATATATATATATATATATATATATATATATATATATATATATATATATATATATATATATATATATATATATTATATATATATATATATATATATATATGTATATATAATATATATATATATATATATATATATATATATATATATATATATATATATATATATATATATATATATATATATATATATATATATATATATATATATATATATATATATATATATATATATATATATATATATATATATATATATATATATATATATATATATATATATATATATATATATATATATATATATATATCTATATATATAAAAATAAGTTGTCTGTCTGTGTGTCTGTCTGTGGATCAGGTGACGTCATGTTTCTGTGTTGACTGACGTCATGAAATTAGTTGTCGTCATTTTTGCTTTGACGGTGACGCCATTCAAGATATTTAAGACATATGTTCACGTAGAAATCTATTAATGTTTAAGTTTACAATGACTGATGAACTTACCATGGACTCAAAGAGTCTATGCCAAAAAACTTGCTGCTGATAGAGAAAGTCAGAAAAGAAAGCGTGCCGAGGAATCAAAAGAACAGCAAGGAAACAGGCTTGAGGCTGATAGAGAAAGAAAGAGCAGAAAGCGTGCCAAGGAATCAAAAGAACAGCAAGGAAACAGGCTTGAGGCTGATAGAGAAAGAAAGAACAGAAAGCGTGCCGAGACCAGTGGGTTGTTCCATATTCCCCATTATTATCAAAAACATTTAATGGACACATAAACGTTGAATACTGTAACTCCGTAAAGGCAATCAAATACATATGTAAATACGTCAACAAAGGCAGTGACATGGCAGTTTTTGGCTTGCAGCCCGAAATAAAAGATTTCGACGAAATCGTACAATATCAGGCTGGAAGATACATAAGCAGTAATGAAGCTGTTTGGCGAATTCTTTCATTTTCGATACATGAACGTAGCTGTTGTTCACTTAGCGGTACATTTACAGAATGGTCAACGTGTTTATTTCACGGAAACCAACGTGCAACAAAGAGCCCTGAATCCACCGGATACAACATTAACAGCTTTTTTTTCGCTTTGCAAAAAAACTGCTGTATACTGAAGTGCCTTCGTATTACACGTGGAATACTAAAAATAAAGTATTTGAATGTCGAAAACAGGGTAAGTCAGTCGACGGCCAACCTACCATCTTCAAAGATACCACGATAGGAAGACTCTACACCGTTCACCCCAATCAACATGAATGCTTCTTTCTACGCCTGCTTTTGGTGAATGTACCCGGTCCGACATCCTTTGAGTATTTGAGGACTGTAAATGGTACTATACATGACACACCGTAGTGCATGCCAAGCTCTGAATTTATTGGAGAATGACCAACACTGGGATAACTGCATCAATGACGCATGCAAAATGTCAACCCCAAGTCAAATTCGTGCATTGTTTGGCATCATTTTAACAACTTGCTCTCCGTCAGCTCCTACAGAGTTATGGGAAAAATATAAGTCAAAAATGTCCGAAGATATACTCCATCGAAAACAGTTAGAGACGTCAGATATGACTTTTGATTTTACATCAGAAATTTATAACTACACATTAGTTATTATAGAAGATTTGTGCGTACTTATGGCAAACAAACCTCTTCAGGATTTGGGAATGCCTTCACCTAACCGTATCGCTGCTGTTTCGGCATGTGTAGAATTGGATCGTGAACAAAGTTACAGTACGAGTGATCTATTGTCGTATGTACAAAATAAAATTTCCAAGTTAACGTCGGAACAAAAAGACATTTATGATACGATAATGCATTGTGTCGATAACAACGTTGGAGAAATTTTCTTTTTGGATGCACCAGGAGGTACTGGTAAAACGTTTGTGATAAAACTGATTCTGGCATCAATTCGATCAAAAAATGATATAGCGTTGGCAATTGCGTCGTCCGGAATAGCCGCAACATTGCTGCCTGGTGGAAGAACTGCTCATTCCGCTTTGAAATTGCCTCTGAATTTGCATTCTACAGAAACTCCCACGTGCAATATTTCCAAATCATCTGGGATGGGCAAAGTATTGCAGCAATGCAAACTTATTATTTGGGATGAGTGCACAATGGCACACAAAAAATCGCTCGAGGCTCTGGATCAATGCTTGAAAGATTTGAGAGGGAAGTCGAAACCCTTTGGCAGCACATTAATATTGCTTGCGGGAGATTTCAGGCAAACATTACCTATAATACCTAGATCAACTCCTGCAGACGAAATGAATGCTTGCCTGAAAAATTCTAATTTATGGGCACACGCAAAAATATTAAAATTAACTACAAATATGCGTGTCCGATTGCAAAACGATGACTCTGGTCAAACATTTTCAGATCAGTTGCTGGCAATTGGAAACGGAAAGCTCCCAGTAGACTCAATTTCAGGACGTATATAACTACCTGATGATTTCTGTAATTTAGTGACGTCCAAAAATGAATTGATTGAAAAAGTATTTCCGAATATTCTAAAAAATTATAAAAATAATAAATGGCTAAGTGAAAGAGCGATTCTCGCACCCAAAAATATAGACGTCCACGAAATCAACAATATTGTTTTGACCAAGATTCGAGACTAGGCAGTCCTTTACAAGTCAGTCGACACAGTTTTGGAACCAAATGAAGCGGTTAATTATCCATCTGAATTTTTAAATTCCATAGATCTTTCAGGGTTTCCACCACACGTGCTACAACTAAAAATAGGCGTACCAATAATACTTCTAAGAAATATCAACCCACCAAAGCTTTGCAATGGCACGCGACTTGCCGTAAAAAAAAAACAATGGAAAACCTAATAGAGGCCACAATCTTGACAGGGCCTTTTGAGGGTGAGGCTGTTCTTATTCCTCGCCTCGCATTCCCATGATTCCATTGGATCTGCCTTTTCAATTTAAAAGATTGCAATTCCCAATTCGATTAGCATTTGCAATCACCATTAACAAAGCTCAAGGTCAATCATTAGAAAAATGTGGTATAGATCTTAATACTGATTGTTTTTCGCATGGACAATTGTACGTTGCATGTTCGAGGGTCGGTAAACCTGACAATCTATTTATACGCAGCGACAATTGGACAGCGAAGAATGTTGTATATTGGCAAGTTTTACGCAGTTAATTTGTATTGTATCTATCTATCTATATAAAAACGAGTTGTGTGTATGCATGTTTGTTTGTTTGTAAAAAGAGCGTTTGTATATGACGTCATTATTAGTACATACGGCTTTGTATATGCACAGACAATGGGAAAGCCAAGAATGTTGTATATTCGCAATATTTACGTAGTTTGAAACACATATATAAATCTGTCTATATTCACAGGTGGGACACAGGGACACAACTACAATGGCGCGTAACTAATATGGCGCGTAACGACTTACGCGCGCGGGGGGCTTGGGGGAGCGCGAAGCGCCCCACCAACTAGGGTGACGCGAAGCGCCACCCCAACAGCTAGTATATATATATATATATATATATATATATATATATATATATATATATATATATATATATATATATATATATATATATATATATATATATATATATATATATATATATATATATATATATGTCTTTAACTATGTAAAACTTGCGAATATACAACATTCTTCGCTGGCCCATTGTCTGTGCATATAGATAGATTGTCAGGTTTACCGACTCTTGAGCATGGAACATATAATTGTCCATGGGAAAAACAATCCTTATTCAGATCTATACCACATTTTTCTAATGATTGCCCTTGTGCTTTGTTGACGGTGATTTGTAATCGAATATTCCCTGTGTCCCCGTCGTCATTTTATATCCCCCTGTTCCCTCCGGTGTCCCCGTTGTAGTTGTGTCCCTGTGCCCCGGTCGTCATTTATATTCCCTGTGTCCCGGTCGTCATTTTTGTCCTGGTGTCCAGGTCTGTAATTTCTCTTTGAGTGTCTCGGTCGTCATTTATACTTCCTGTGTCCCGGCCGTCTTTTGTGTCCTGGTCTGTCATTTCTCTTTGAGTGTCCCAGTCGCCATTTATACTCCCTGTGTCCCAGTCGTCATTTGTGTCCCGGTCTGTAACGTCAAAAAGCCTTCAATGGCTCTGGTGGTGCAGCCAGTTCAAGAAGTATAACTTTTCCTGAGGCGCAACACATTCCCATTGTTTCACCATTAAATTTCAAGGCCCTGCAATAGCGACAAATTTTAAACATAGTTCCGATTTGAACACATCTACTCGAGCTATAATCATCGACTGGGCTGTACCTGAATGCCAGGCGATAATTTTCACGTTGTTCTTATTATTCCTCGGCACGCTTTCTTTTGACATTATCTCTTTGAGCCGCAAGCCTGTTTTCACGTTGTTCTTGTGATTCCTCGGCATGATTTTTTTCGGTAATTTCTCTTTGAGCCTCAAGCTGTTTTCACGTTGCTTTTGTGATTCCTCGGCATGATTTTTCTTGGTAATTTTGATTCCTCGGCACGCTTTCTTTTCTTACTTTCTCTTTTAGCCGCATATATATATATATATATATATATATATATATATATATATATATATATATATATATATATATATATATATACATATATATATATATATATATATTTAACTACGTAAAACTTGCGAATATGCAATATTCTTCACTATCCCATTGTCTGTGCATATAAATAGATTGTCAGGTTTACCGACTCTTGAACTTGCAACATATAATTGTCCATGGGAAAACAATCCGTATTCAGATCTATACCGCATTTTTCTAATGATTGCCCTTGGGCTTTGTTGATGGTAATTGCTAATCGAATATTTCCTGTGTCCCCGTCGTCATTTATATATCCCCCATGTGCCCTTCCGGCGTCCCCGTTGTAGTTGTGTCCCTGTGTCCCGGTCGTCATTTATATTCCCTGTGTCCCGGTCGTCATTTGTGTCCCGGTGTCTCGGGCTGTAATTTTTCTCCGAGTGTCCCGGTCGTCAGTTGTATTCCCGGTGTCCCGCTTGTCATTTGTGTCCCGGTGTCCCGTCTGTAATTTCTCTTTGAGTGTCCCGGTCGTCATTTATATTCCTTGTGTCCCGGTGATCCGGTCTGTAATATACGACAATAGATCAATTGTGTTGTAACTTTGTTCACGATCCCATTCTACACATGTAGAAATAGAAGCAGTACGATTAGGTGAAGGCCTGAGAAGTTTGTTTGCAAGGCTTGAAGAAGGCTTGAGAAGGCATTTCCAAAAGCTTGAGAAGTTTGTTTGCAATAGATAAGCACAAATCTTCAATCATAACTAAAGTGCAGTTATAAATTTCTGTTGTAAAGTCCAAGGTCATATCTGACCTTTCTAGCCGTATTGGGTTGAGTATTTATTTTTATTTTTATTTAAGAATTAACGACGCTTCTTGACTACTAAAGTCCTTGCGTCGGCCCTGTAGTGCATTCCTGCAGCGTGATTCGATCTCTTGGTCCGGTATTACCAAGCTAAGGTCAAATCCACTGCGCCACCACAGAACCTTGGGTGGAGTATATTCTCGGCCATTTGCGATTTGTATTTCTCCAATAACTCTGTAGGAGATGAAGAAGAGCAACTTTTGCCGGAAGACACGGGCCGTAATGTCATGTCTATGAACCGGTGGTTGTCCAGGATGTAAAAGCTGTGATTTTTATTTTTATTTTTTTAGTTTTGTTTTTCTCCTTTATTTTTCAGTTTTTTCCTTTTTTCTTTTTTTCTTTTTTAGTTTGTTTAGTTTTTTTTAGGTGTTAGAGTAAAAAAAACAAGAAAAGCACGGGATGAAGACCTAATGCTCATCATATGTGCCAAGTTTTTCCCCTTTTTTTATTTGAACAAATTCTTCTTCTTCTTGGAAACCCCTCTTCTTTTTTTTGTTCTTCTCTTGTGTGTTCATCTATATTTTAATCAGACTACATTATAACTACTCCCTTTTTAATATTGGATAGTTCTTTTCTAGTTGCACCGAAGGATCGCTGCAAGCTATTTTGTACAGTCGGAACCAGCAGTGCCTATTATCTGTTGGCGGAGAAAGTCACTGATGGTACTGTTTGTGGCCCAGATACAGATGACATGTGTGTGAATGGAAGGTGTATACCAAGTGGATGTGATCATAATCTATACAGTAACGTTAAACTTGGTAAGATATTTGAATTTATTTTTGTCATAAAATGTTCGTCCTTATTATTTTTCTACTTACGGTTAACAATACGAACTTACTTATTTACAAAGTATATGGGATTTCACACTAGAACAACCTAAGACGTGACAGCCACGTTATATAATCTTAAACAAAAAATGTGATTCGTAACGAAGGCAGCTCTAAGTTGACTCGACCTGTACGTGAAATTTTATATTCCTTAACTTAATATTACGTGACTGAAAAGTCATTATCTTAGCAACAAATATAACTTGTGGATGAGTTATTAATAGATTTTGAAAATTAACTAATAAACTCAGAACTTAAAGAATAAACTAATAAACTCAGAACATAGAAAGCCCTCAGAACTTGAAACTACACTTCTCTTCCATGCCATTTTGAATACATCTGCTTCTGATGTTCTTGGTAGATTTAGATGGCAATCACGACGGTATTATTAATTTTCTAGTGTGAAAACACATGCATAAGCGGGAAGAGTTGTACTTAACGTAACATAACTTCGCCACTTAGTATAGACAGTTACGTATGTAGAGGAAATCCGTTACTTTTTACAGAAGCCGTTTCAGAGTTTGAATTTGGCCTATTTTCCCTTTTTGGGCACGCTAGAGTTGTACGATACACTCGTATCTTGTGACATGCAATCAACGTTATGTGGTTAGACCTTTGAGAAATTTATTTCATCTAAAATATCGCATAATGTCCCTTTTTATGCAACCTCCTATACTCGGGAAAACTATATGACGTGGGGACCACAAAAAGAAACACTTTATTCCTGGCACCATTAAACAGATTCTTTAAGTAAGACAGAGTCCTCCATATTAACGATATAGGCCTACCTATTACAACGCTACTCATTAGTGGCGACGAAAATTTCTAGGTTAAACTACGAAGTTCAAACATGACACTAACATCATATATGTTGAAATTCATTTATGTACCTGAAACAGGAATGGAGGCACATGAGCAGAAGTGGAAGCATATAATGCAAAACAGAGATGTTGCATCAACTGCAAAAGTTAAATTACAGAATTTGAAAAAACTGCCCAAAATTATTCTTTTTGGCCATCCCTCTGGGATGATACTAAAAGCAGGTCGTCCTGGATGGGGTGGAAGAAGTCACAAGAAAAGATTTGAAAAATCTCTAATCATGGGAAAGTGGTAACTTTTGAATATATCAGGGTGGAGAAGGAGCATACGTGGCTACATTGATCTTAGGCAGCTTAGTGACCTATTCAGTTGTTATTAGTAGCAGGCAGTCTGGAAATTATGGGATATTAGAAGTTGTTTTCACAGGATCTGAAATTCTATAGAAGTGCGATTTTAGGCACTTCACAGAGAAACACCACTTGCTACTCCTTTGCTTTATGCAGAAATCATTAGTAACCCTGCATTTGCATGAAGTATATTTTTTTTCAATAGCGGTGTTGTACCGTTTGTACTGACAATAAAATGCTTTGTACTTTAATGGCGAGCTTACTCTGATTTACATCTTAAATAATTATACTCAGGTCCTTCTTAGTAATTTCTTTTATCTCCCATACGGCTTCTTTTTTTTGTATTCTTATTTAGTAGATTTATGAAAACTGAAGTACTTTTAAGATGAGAAATTTCATGATTATATAAACATGCAACAAAACACTATATTATTCCCCCAAAGTGTCCTTGGCTTCTAACAAGGGAAAGACATACGAGTCACCTAGTCAAGGAAAATTCAATTATCAACATACAAAGAGAGCAAAAATGTTGAATAAAAAAAATGAACAAATTAGATAGGTTATAAAGAATAAATAAGCTCCAATGAATCCTGCACAAAATTTATTTTATTTTTTTGAAATTTATTTATTTGAACAAACCGAATTAGTGGCACCCTCTTGCTGATTCAGGCAACATATTTCATAAAATATGACTCGCCATTAATGGATGAAAACTTGACCTTACACATGGAGCAAAAGGAATTTGAATAAAAAAAAGTAAGACTAATAATGCATTTACTGAATACAATCGTTTAAAGACACTATTACCAACATATTCGTTCAATCGATTTACCTAATTCTAACAGAGCTGGCAAAACAAATGAATTTCTAGGTAGGAGATTTAGTAATACGAATACCCAACTTTTTATATTTCAACGAACCTTCTTAAATGTAAAATGCAATATATAATAAGATACACAAAGATTGTAAGTGAAGAAGAGATAAGGATTAATCTCTTCCAACTGAAAGTCTTAAAAAAAACCGAAATAGCTGGTCCAAGAAAATCTTTCTTTCTGTCCCTTAGAATAAACCGCCCCTAAAACCTTCAAGAATTTAGTATTTTAAGAACCAATGGAAAAACCACCAATCAATACGGGAGATGGCACGGTCTTTCTTGGGCGGTAATCTCAATATAAAAATGTGGAAGGTTTTATAAATTTAATGATTTTAATCAATCGTAGGTACGAAAAACCGAAAGACTGCTTACTCCAGGGCACCCTACTTTCATTTCAAGTCGATTGTATCAGCCTCTCAGTCTTTCAATTTGCTGCGAATTTCCACTAAACATCTTTTCAAATTCTGATTAACTCTTTTTTCTCATTGTTGCTGTGAAGATGTTTTTTTTCTTCCTATAGATATTTATCTAGATCAACTTAATGATCACTTTACCGTAAGTGTCTGCGGCCTATTTTATGCTGTTTATCAGTCTACTGTAAGCTACCTCTTCCTATATGACATACCAAATTTATATGCTGTAGTTACATTTTTTTCCCCCTTGAATTCTAATCTAAGGAGTATGTCACTTCAACATAACTCCGCAGTGTTATAGCAATTTTAACTTGAAACTGTTTCTTATCCAACTATTAATTTTTGAAATAATATACAAATTTGCTTTCAGTTTTACAATTTATGCATTGCAGCCGTTTTATTAGGTGACTCAAAATCAGCATAAATAGCATACATCTCCATCTGTTAAACTCTGCTGTTTGAACAATATACCTTACGTTTGTCAGATATTCACGTGATAAATAAAATCATTAATTCATGATGGTACTGGATGACACATATACTGCATCTATTTTAGGTTTAGGGGTCAAATCAATTTGGAAAACTAAAGATTAGAACGAAGTCTGGAATAAAACTGTAAAATTAGTCAGAAAGTTTTACATTCAATACCAAAAATTCAGAATCAATTTAAAAGAATGATGGTTAGTGAAACATACCGTCTTGGTATGTTTCGGTTAATATGATGGATAGGTAAAAATGAAACACTTAGTTTCATGCTCATCAGCTAAAAAGAGTATAGAAATGATTAATGTAATCAAATATGCTGGTATTTACTCAATCAACATTTTTTGCCACGACCTCGAATTCAACTTCAAAAAACTCAAATTTGTGAAAGAGCTAGAGTGATAAACTTTTCGAATTCAGAATCAGCGCATATTTTTTAGTCGGATAGTAAATGAATTGTTTGTATAGCAATTTGTTTGAGATCAAACCACATTTTTACTAGACTAAGTCTGAATGTTATGTTTTGGCATCTTTTAGGCGTGGCACTAGACATATACACACGGAACGGCCTGCTATCCAAAATCGTAATATTCTTATGATTTCCCTGTTTTCTGTATTTTCTCCTTCCCACAACTAGCCAGAAAACTGGCCCCTTTCAACAGGAGTTCTTGCTCACATACTTCTAAGGTGCCATTGATGTCTCAATAGGAATTACTACTACCACTCCTACTACTAACAACTTACTGTAACGTTTTCTTTCAGTAATAGTTCAAATAGAAGCAGTATTCTGACTCTCAAAGACAAATACACTTTCTAAGGGAAGCTACACATTCTTAAGCTGATGGACGGCATTTTTTTTAGATGATCTTTTCTAGCGTTTTTCCACGTTTTTCTAATGTTTTTTTTTTTTTAATTTGGCCCCCAAAGTGAATAGAGCTGTTTTTTTTTATTTGAATTTTTAAGATAAATTTGGTCAAGTAAGTGAACACTCGACAAATACCAACAATCAAATCCCATTTTCAATTACTTTGGTAGTTTAAAAGTGTATTTTTGATGGGAGTCCACAGAACAAATTTATTTTATAGCGTAGAACACTATAATGTAATTCAAAATACTCTCTTTTAAACAAGCAACTACAAGTCTTAAGCTTCGACTAAGTAACACTTTAAATTCTTCTCCAAATATCAATTCTACGTTTTACATGACAATGCCATTGCTAATAACTTGAAATACAAATAAATGCTTGAATTACAAATACTGGTCGTTTAATACTTTATTATGAATGTATTTTCTTAAGATTTTTTTTTATTTTGCATACACAAAACATGGGTTTAAACGAATTTGCTAGTATCTATCTATCAAAATTTCGATCTAAGACACAGGTATGATTAGTGTTGGCAAATAAAAAAATATGTTGGCTCAGAAACTGACAAAAAACATGAAGAATTTAAGAAATTTGATAGTGTGTGTTCGGACGGGCATAAACTTCCTAGGGTTGGGGGAAAACAACTTGAGCGTTGGGTTATTCTACATTTCAGATTCAATTTTTAGTAGCAACAGCAAATCAATTTCTAAATTTAAAATTCACATCGACATCGAAAAGGGATGAGAGGATGGAGGGTCTTATGACCTTGTGGCTAATACCCTATTGAACAATGTTGGTTTTGTAGTGCCGTACCAATTAGCTTACTTAACAGCATAATTAGTTTGATTTCAAAAATGATATTTATGAGGTTTTACTTTAAAAGATAGTAAATCGGTCGACCGAGCTGTATCCAGAGGGGGAGGGGAGGTTTACGGGTTTTAAACCCCTGACATTTTTTTCTGGCTCATGAAAACATAAAAAGGCCCATAAATGAATTTTGATGTTTTTTTTTTTAGTTTGTATGTACCCCCTGACCCTGGTAAAAATAACCATCCAAAAAAAATCCTAAATGTATCTTTGTTGATAGACAAGCTCCTTGTAGAGCAGTATATCAGGAGCGGCGACTTTTAATTAAGCAGTGTAATTCAAGGAAGCAAAATTTTGTGGTCAATTTTTACTGACTTGCAGGTAAAATTATTACAGGAAGTATTTTTAAATACTGTGTATTCTTCAAAGTTACTTCAATATCTTTAAGCTCATGTGGTTATTAGTCTGACTTACTAAATTTGTTTGTTTTTGTTTTTTTGGTTGCCTTTTTTTTATTGAAAACAGAAGAAACAAATGTATAATCCAAAAATATAATTATTCCAATGAATAAATTAAATGGTTTGAATTTTCCATACGATACTAATATGTATTAAGTTAAGTCATTTATTCTAAAGAATAAAAATAGTTTTTCTTCTCCTTGACTTTGGTAATCGGTCTTGATAGGATCCTCTCAGACGTTGGAAAGGATAGAATCCGAACTTCTCCTGAACTGTGTGCAATTGGGGCATTCCCCATGGTCTGTGGTAGAAACGAATGGTTTGAAAATGGTACCATTGTGAGTAAGATATATTTTTGAGTAGTTTAATGTGTTCTGATGCCGTATTTCCAGAGTATTTCCAGACCAAGAAATGTGTATTTCCGTAAAAATGAGTCCCATAAAGTATTTCTACCAATCCGTCCATTTCAAAACCAACAAAGAAAATTTTTCTTGTAAAACACAGAAATAAAAATAATCAGCATCACTTTCCTACTCATCTGCAAAAATAAGAACTTTCTTTAAATGTTTCCCTTGCCTCCTAGAGGTAAGAAAATTCCTCTTGTTCCATTATAAGACCCTGCTTAGCCTCGACTTAAAATAGATTTTATGCATGTAAACTTGTATGCATGATTGAAAATGGTTGGAATAGTTTGAAAAGAATACACATGCGAATGTTTTTAAAAAGATAGCTTATCCCAAGTTCAAAAATCAAGTTCCTTTTTCTTAAGCTTTTTAATTCAGAAGTTTATATTGATACGTTCTCTATTAATCTTTGTGCAGTTTTGAATTCATTTATATACTTTCAGATATGTGCGGCGTGTGTGGTGGTGACAATTCAACTTGTGAAATTAAAAAAGGGACATTTAACAGAACCTCCTACGGATATAATGAGGTTGTTATTATCCCAGAAGGATCTTCATACATTGATATAAAGCAATATGGTTACATGGGAACAAACCGTGACGATAACTATCTCGGTACTGTTGATATTTCATAAATTTTCAGTTAGCTATGCTTTATCTATGCTAGGTTATGAGGTGCCAATTGATGGGTGAATGGGTGGTACACGGACGCAATGGCCACCCTGGATGTTGATAAGTACCCTTTTTAGATGCTTTCATTGAAAAATATCGCTTTTGTATTTTCATTGAAGAAACGGAGAAAAAAAATAAAATTACCTCAGCCTAGGTTTAGAATAATATATTTACTCTACAACCCCTCTGTGTTTTCGTGAATCCCTGCTTAAGTCAGCTCATTTCTTAACTCCGATTTTCTATTATTGTTTTTAGTTGTTTTGTTTTTTTTGTCGTTTCAAAATTCTACTATTTTTAGGACAATGCTATATTATCTCCCTTTTTCCACATTAAACCATGAAAACAAATAGGCAAAACTAATTAGTTGAATTTGGCGACCGTTTTCGACATTAAAATTCAAACAATAACACTCAGTTGTTGCCCAAACGACAACTAAATCTTTTAAGGAAAGTACGACATTGGCAATTTGGTGCCATATGTTCCCATCTCACTTTTGTTGATTTTTCACCCATGTTTCTCTTTTTTAAATTTGGCACCCATTTCTACAAAAAACTACATGTTTCGCATAGAGGTGCTTTTCATAAAAAACTAAATTCCTTATTTTCCCAATTTTTTTTAAGATATTGCTACTGAAGTTTCCACCTAACCAGTTCAGACAGTCAGATTTCATTTAAAATGTCCTTGTTGCTTTCAACTTCCTTTATTATCTATCCTCTTTAAGCTCTTTCTCTATTAAGCCTTTATTATAGAGCTTTATTCTATGTCTTACGGTAGAGTCATGTGTGGGTGCGAAAATTGAAATTCGTACAAAGTACAGACTCAATAAAAGAAAAAGTAAATAATGTAATCAAGTAATAATTATGTTATGAGTGAGCCATACAGATATGCACATACGCAAGAACTTGTTTGGAAGAGGAGGGGAAATAATAACAGAATTGACAATTTTAATGAGAAATACTCGGAAATTTGGGAAAATTTAGGATTTTTAGTAGGTAACGTCCCTGCATGCATGTTTAGCTTAGATTTAGATATGATTTTAACCAGTTTAATAGCTATTGTACGACTTCAACTGAGCAGCAACATCAGAAAAGAAGGTTAATTTTTTCGATACATCCTTCCCCCCCCCCAGAAAAAGTATTATAAAATTAAAGAAAGAACAGAAAAACAACTTCATTGGATACAATAAGGTATTCATTGTTCCTGAAGGATCTTAATGTCTTGAAAAAGCGTAATTTAATAATTATTTACCGAAACGATAAATTTTCTGTTGCTAAAAAATTTTCGTAAAAATCATACAAATGTAAAAAGTAATACACGGTATAGAAATGTAGTCGATAAGTCTTAAAACTCATCAACAGTTCATGGCAACGACCTAAAGTAAGGATCGACCCGACTCAATAGTAACCAAAATTCTATTTTGATAACAATTTTGATACCAAGATATATCAAAAGAAACGGATATTTATGCCGATTCCAAATATAAAAGTTTCAAAAAGTTTAGTTTTTCCCATCAAACGTTAAGAGCCTGAGAAAATTTGCCTGATTTTTTGAAAAAGGGGAAATATCCCCTAAAAGTCATAGAATCTTATAGAAAATTACACTATCAGATTCACCATATCAGAGAACCCTAGTACAGAGGTGTCAAGCTACTATCTGCAAAAATGTTAATTTTTTTTGCCATAAGAAACATCACGAACGCGTGTTTTTTTTTTTTTTTTGTCTCTAGGTAATACTATCAACCCAGTAGTCCTAGAATATTGGGAGATCGTTTTCGAACAGAAATTAAAGTTCTCTCACCCTTTTTAAGTGATCAGAAAATTGGAGGGCAAATAATACTCGTATGCTCAAAAACATCTGGATGGAGTACCGACACATGCACAAGCATAAAACACATTTAAATCCATTTTTCAGTACAAGTCCAACTTTCCATTATATTTGCCACTCTCTCAACGTACTATTCAATATATTTTTCAACTATCAAATATATTGGAAAATTATTCATTATAATGGAAATTTTGAAATAGCCATTTTGTTCAGTATAGTTGAAAAGCCAAAAATTATACCTTTGGAGATTTTTGATCCTCCAGCCCCTGGGGAAAGATCTTTAAGTTACAAAATTTTCCCATTGTTTAAAGTGTAGTATTTGCTATTGGGAATTATGCAAACATTTTTGATGTTGTGGGGAGAGAAATTTTCAGGGTTTGAGTTTTTCAGGGGAAATCCTACGCTGGTGAAACTTGCCAGAATACGTATACAAGATTCTTCTTTGGTCTTGCTTTCTCTTTGTCGATCCAATTTTACATGTGGAGATGTTAAGGGTGTCCTGAGTAAATTTTCACCAGGTTTGAATTTTCAACAGCAGGGGTTCTCAAACTCATTTAGGCACTGTGTCCCCTTTTGCCCACAAAACATCTTAGGTACACCTTCTCAGTTACCGGTATTAAGTAAACTATAGCTTTAGTATAAACGAAATTGCTAGACCTAGAATTAAAGGCTTGTGTTGTTTTTGTCTGTGTACCCCCTAAAATTTCTGCGCACCCCCAAATGGTACTCCTACCACAGTTTGAGAACCAGTGGTCTAGAGAATAAATCGGTCAGGAGGTGTAATTTTTTCTCGGAGGTGTAAACACATTTCATGGCATTATTAAAAAAAAAACAATCTGAAATTAAATGAGAAAAAAAGTTTTTCAAGAAGCTACAATAAGACTTAAAACGAACAGAAATTTACATATATGATATGTTTTCATATATGATTACATTTGTGAGGGGGGTTGCTCCTCCTCAACACCTTGCTCTTTGCTCTAAAGTTGAGCTCTGGCCCAATTCTTTAATGACTCCTGATGACTCCTGAAACACTATGTTCTTTTAATTAGAACAATAAGAAGCTTTCTTTAAAATTACTTAAAAAAAAATTAGTGTAAAGAGCAGGGTGTTGAGGAGAGCAAGCCCCCTCATATGCACAATAATTTCTGTTCGTTTTAAGTTTTAATGTTGCTCCTTACTTTCAGTTGATAAAAACTTATTTTTCTTATTTAATTATGGGATAAAAAAACATAAACACGAAACAATTTTTAACTAAATACAATTACAAAAAAAAAAAAAAATACAACCCTAGCCAATGGAAAGCCGAGTTCGATGAGTAAATTTAATGGATAAATAAATGAAAAGCAATGCTAAGCAGCAGAGAGATCATTAGATGAAAAAAAAAGTAGAAAAAAGAGGTAGTAGAAAAGATGAAGAGGATGCCAACCCAGTGCGATGATAACGGAATTAGAAAAATTAAAGCTTCTTCCCGTCCTAGCAAAGAATAATAATTGAGATACGCCTCATTCATTGAAGAATGATTGTTCAACTTAGAGGTTCTTTATCCAAATTAGATTTATCTGCAACATAAGGGATCTAGCAGCTGGCGTTAACAGATTAGAAACTTTAAATTATTATTTGTTTCACTAAAACTCTTTAACTGGTAAGATGTGAGGCTCTTGAAATGCTTCAACTGTCAGGTAGATTCCAACTCTGGGGAAGTGGAGTGTAAATAAGTGAAAACTGAAAAAAGTTCAAATTTTTCATTGTATTTGAGATATTGTATGCGATACAATGTAAGTAATATGCAATATTTAGGAAAAGCGTAAAAAATACCATTGTGCTATAATTTGGACATTAAGCAGCCATTCAATGGCTTTTGAAAATATTCTGGTCTTAAAAAACTAATTGCATCCGATTACCTTTCAGCTCGTGCCATGACAATGTGATATATGCTAATAAAAATTTGACATCGATATACTAGAAGCTGATTTTTTTTTTTGTGCTAAAAATATCTTCCCATATAAACTATACACACCCATATTTCATTTGTTTGCAATACAGTTGCCAATATTTGCAGTGTCACCCGTTCATTCAGTGGCTGAGTCAAAGACTGGCAAAACACCAAAAATATTTGGCAAGTCATTTAAATGAATACCTGTTCGAGTTTTTTCATCAGTTTATTCAACAGGTTTCTTCCGCTTGGTAATTTCAAAATTGAGTGATTTAATGACTCTTTGAAATTTATTGGTGTATATCTTAATAGGTGCTACTTTGTACATACTATTTTTAAGGATATTAATTAAGTTGATACAGTTCCATGATAAAGGATTGGAGAAAGCTGACTCCTGTCTTTCTAACTTAAGTAATCAATGTTATTTAATATGTCTATTGATATCAAAACTCCGTTTTTTAGTTTCGTTACTATAGAGCGGGGTCGCTGCATACTTACAGTTCGTTACCACGAACTGTTTGATATTGCCTCTTAATTTCTGTTGAAATACTTTTTTTTGTATAGAATTTCTGATCGTTTTTAAATAAAGCCGGGAAAGCTGGCTCTACCTCCACAGAAAAATCCCCACCCAAGGAAATATCCTTTGGATAATTCAATTCTGATGAAATATATACCCCAAGACAATTACCCTTAACACCTCCACGCGTAAAATTGAGCCAGAAATGAGAAAGCGACAAAAATAAAGAAATTTCATATAGGAATTCGGGCAAATTCCCCAGCATAAAATTTTCCCCGAAAATTTCACCCCCTAAAAATCACCCCATTTTTGATAAAATCACCCCTTAAAACAAACAAAAATAGAACGCATCCCAGATCTTTCTTCTGGCAAAAGTTCCAAAATTCCGCATTTTTGAGAGGAGCTTGAAACCTCTACGGTAGGGTTCGCTGATACGCTGAATCTGGTGGTGTAATATTCATGTAGATTCTATGAATTTTAGAGGCTGTCCCAACCCTTTTTTTGTGAAAGTCAGGCAAATTTTCTCAGGCTCGTAACCTTTGGGGGCTAAGACCAAACATAATAAAATTTAAATATTTAAAATAAGCATAAAACTCTAATTCTTTCAATACATCTGTTGGTATCAAACTTCTGTTTTTTAGAGTTTTGGTTACTATTGAGCCGGGTCGCTTATACTTATAATGTTCATGATGAAGGAATTAGTAAAAATTATAAGCCTAAATTGAGGAAGATGAAAAGCAAACTTGTTAAGAAAACATTTCTTGCTCCATAATAAACTAGAATTGTAGCAAACACATTTTTAGGTACTATTGGTGACATTCAGAGCGTCACTAAAATGTTTTGAGTGGGGGTATTAAATCTTGCAAGGTTTCTGATACTTCTTTTGTCGAGTGGTTTTGTTTAGGCAATAATTCACGTAATAGCCATTTTTTTATATCTTATAACCTGGAGAAGAATCGTTTTTTCTTTTGTTTTCCTTAATAAGCATTTTTACAACTAATTAATAACCTAGAAAGGGTGTTTTGAACAGTATTGGATAGTTTTCACTTTTTAATGGTGTTGGATAAACATCCTTGTAATTTTGTCAAAAACTGATTCAGTCTAATAAGTTCGAGGTATCTGATTTCTAAAGGATCAATGGTTTTTGGTTTTTTTCCGGAAGCAGCTTTAATGCTATTGAAAGGCTCTAATTCTATTTCATCTATTTCGCACAGTAGACTTCGCCAAGTCGTATGCTGGCTCCAGAAGAGAGGAATCGTTGTCGATTGAATCACCCATGCCCTTTACCTCTATAATTCTTAGGATATGGTACAGTTCAGTAGTGTGTAATATTTCCAATTCCTCCAATGGTTTGCCACCAGGATATGGAATCACCCTTGGAATTTTGTACAATTTGCCATGGCTCTAATCCGTTTGGCTTATCACCAGATTTCAGTGGCAACACCCACTTTTTACCCATGCATCTTCTGTCTTTTGGCATTTAGATTATGAAAAATTTAGAAAATTTAAAATTTAAAAAAATTTAAAATTTAATGAAAAATTTTGAAGTTAGGAGCAACATTAGACTACCCCTCCCTAAACCCTCGCTCTTTACCCTAAATTCTTAAAGTTAAAAATACTACTCATTCAAATTCAATGGCCTTGTGCTTTATCTGTCTTTCTTAAACAACTGTGACGAAAAGACAAACTTTACCGTAAAGAGCGAAGATTGGGAAAGGGGTAGCCGCCTCATGTAAGGAATAATTTATCTTCGTTTTAATATTTAATGATGCTGCTTACCTTCACTAAAAATACTTTTTTTTTAACTTTCTCTTTCTCTTTTAATTTTCTGACCGTTATTCAAGTCATTACTGGAAATTGATTTTTCTCCCCCTACTGTTTAAAAATTCCACCGGAAAAATTTCCCCCTCAAACAGTCATCTCCAAGGATTTTCCCCGTGAAAAATAACCCACAGAAAAATTCTCCCTTCCAAAAATTTGTGAATATTTCCCAAAAACAGATACATGTGTCAATCGTGCAACTTATAACGGCTTTCCTCAGGGATTATGGGGGTGATACAATCCTCAAAGTGATAAATATATATTGGACCTTTCATCAATGCCGAATCAAAATGGCTATCTCTGCATTTTGATCAGATGCATTGGGAGACAAAAGGGGTTTTAGAGGGGGGCTAGTTACCATCAAATTATTCTGGTCACTTAAAACGGTCACAGGAACTTTGATATCCATTAAATTGAGCCTTCTACTAGTTTTCTAGGGCCATTGGTTGGATAATATCATTTATTTGAAAATACAAAATAAAAAAAATCGTTCGTTAAGTTTATTTGAGGAAAAACACACTATTTCACATTTTTGCAGATCGGAGCTTGACAGCTCCACAGAAAGATTCTCTAGTATGCTGAATCACATACTGTGATTTTCATTTAGATCCTTATGCTTTTTTGGGATGTTTCCTTCTCTTTTTAAACCTTAAGCAAATTTTCTCAGGCTCGTAGCTTCTTGTGGGTAATAATAACGCAGTGAATTCGGTATATTTGGAATCAGCATAAAACAGTAATTCTTTTGATGTTTCTATTGCAATAAGAATTGCCTTTTTTAGAGATTTGGTTACTATTGACCCCAGCTGCTCCTTACTTACTGTTTGTTACCCTGAACTGTTTGATAAAATGCATGTTTTAGTGCTAGAAAGAGTTGAGAAACATGCGAGGATGAACTGAAACCAAGAGAGGGTTTATTTTTCGAACAGAGAAAATTTGGAAAAGATGCACGGAAAACACCGTATTAAAATATTAAGAAATATAACATATAGACAGAGTATGACTTTTGCAGGACTTTCTTATAATCCATTAGTCGACAAAATTAAAGTTTTTAGTGGCTGTAATTAATATGTTTGCCCTTAAAGTAAAAAAAAATAAATCTGATTCTTGATGTTCTGGATCGAGCGTTTATGTGCTTTCCCATTGAATTTTTGTCGTATTCTAGCAATTCTTAAAAAAAAAAATTGTAAAAGCAAAATATCACCACGTATTTTTATCCAAAAAACACTACTCGAGAGAAAAAGTCCTTAGAAACAGTGATAAATCACTAGAGAGGGAAACACAGGACACTGCCTGGAACAAGAATGAAATAAGCAGTAGTAATTTCGTCTTTATTTGGAAATATTACTCTCAGGGGACGACAAGAAAACTGTCAGTCCCACTCCCTTGGTCAGGCATACATTTTTATGAAAGGAGTTCTTGCTGAATCTTTATCTGAACCCCAAGTTATACTTGCTTTTAGTGAACTTCAGGATCGTGCTTATTATGCAGATAAGCTCAGAGTCACGTATTACTCATTTCTTACCATACATAGTTCCACAATTTATTCTTGTCAAGTAAGTCACGACTGATAATTCTAAGATGATCGTTTTCTGTGATAACTTTATTTGGAAACCAGCTTTGAGCTAACGAAACCAAATAAGGTACATCATTGCTTTGCCAAATTTTGGCTCTCTTCATGGATTTGCAAATTACAGGGGCCCTACTTCTTTGTCTTTCCAAGTGCTATTTGCTTTCATTTTTTGTTATATGCAAATCTTAACAGTTTTCTTGGGAGTTTTTTTTCCGGCTTTTTTCCATAATATCATATTTGCGTGACACTTCACCGAAATTCAGCTCAGTTTGCATTGATGAAAATTAAAGGGGATGTCTATAAGTCTTTTTTATTGTTTTTTTTTTCTTTTAGCTTACTGTAAAACATAACTGTTTGATCTTAAGAGTATTAGATATTCATAATTTAGATTTCTTAAAATGTTCTATTCTTGTGGTGACTCATTTAACCGCTTATATCAATAGCTTTAAAAAAAATTATTGCATGTTTTTTTTTATTCTTCCCCTTTTTTTATTTGGCTATGCTCACGTCCAAAAGCTTTCCTAATATTTAATTAATTTCCGATATCGTCAATTTAAATACGTTTGTATTCTTCCTCTGTTTTCTTTTAGCTAAATACATGTCGAAGAGCTATTCAATATTCCGTCGCTTGCAATAAATTGTGGATCAGAAATGTTTCCAACAATAGAATTTCAAACTGCATTCAAAAGCTCTGTTTTAAAGATTTCTGGTTCCAATACAGAGTTCGGAATTTTGTTTGTCACTACTTTACACAATTCTTACTTTACTCTGAAATACAATAGAATAGACTATTGCTTATTAGCTTGTTTCTCATCACTTAAGGGGATCCAATATCTTAGAATCCTTTTGCCACCCCAGCAACGGCTGACAAATTCAAAGAAGAGGTCCACCAGTGAATTCTCCTAGGGAACTAGCCACTATCAAGAGCTATTCAGAATATGTGGTTTGAGTATGCAATTTGATTTAAGAGACGATGAAATTTTATGTCCCCTCTGTCGACAAGGCTTTTAATCAAAGCAGGTAGCACCAAAGGTAACTCACGAAGCTGCAAAATTACTCAAATCATAATGTATTTAACTTGATTTGTGCCGTTTTCATAGCAGGTAGGATAGAACATTTTTAAGAGTTGTTCTTTCCAGAAATATAAAATAAAATTCTGCTCCATCTAATCGAAAAATAAAATCACGCTTTCTCATGATTAAGTTTAAATTTCTAAGATTTCAAGGAAAAAATATTTCGGATTTTAGTTTTCTGTTGTTTTTCGGATCTTTAATCCAAGCTCTACAAGCTAGGGCACACCCAATCAATTCTAAATTCTATGGCCACACAAAATGAAAATTTTAATATGAACAAGATTTAAGATATCGAGTTCCCCTAAAAGCCATATGAAACTAATTCAGGTCTTGCAAAATAAAGCAATAAGAATCCTGAAATGACTTATCCCATTACCAGCTGCTTTTTAAAGTAAGTCTTCTACACTATCGTTGTATACATAAATATACATAATAGTAATAGAAACAATGATCTATATCCTACTAATACACTAATGCTAACAGTGGAGCCGCCCCCCAAATATTACTAGGCCTATGTTTATGCTGGTTATCAATAGGGTGTATAAAGAAAATCTCAGAAACAGTTTAAAGTGCAAGTTGAAACTATCTTGGCATGCTGAGGAAATGTTGAACTAACCAAAAAGGAACTATGTGAGTACTACCACTACGAATATCGAATATGAATACTGCATACTGAAACAACTATTTCTGTAATTACTACTACTGCCAATGCTCCTAATACTACTACTACTACCACTACTACTATTGCTAACGGTGAAGTTATTAAGGTAAAACTTTCAGAGGATTGAGGGCGGTGTTAAAGGAAATTAAAACACACTATTTGCATGCAGGTTGTCAAAAGGGTGTGTCAGCATTATCTAAAACTTACTGATAGGTTTGCTGATATTGCTATGCTTTTTTACTGCCACTATGGTTACTGCTAACGTTACTGTTGAACTAAATAAAAATAGTTTGAGTGCATCCAGGTTGCCAAAATGGTTCAGGTGGGACATCTGTGGGCTAGACTAGGAGTAGTGTCCCCTCTCTGGTTTTAAAGACATCCATATCCTTGATTTCAAAGACACCAACATCCGTGCTTTTAAAGACACCCATATCTCCGGATCCCTCGACAGCCAGCAGGTATTTCTTACATTTACAGGGAATGTTTTCTAAACTATGGAGGTGTCTCTTTCGTCATAAGGAAAAGTTTTCTAAGCAAAGCATTAAAATAAAGCTCTTTTACGGAAGTTACTTATTTGCAATAGCTTATTGGGTGTTATATTTTAGTCCCCCTCTTTAAGCTCTTTTATGGAAGTTTTTTATTTACGATTGCTTATTGGGTTTTATATTTCTGTCCCCCTCCCTTGGAAATTGGAGGGGGCGTTTACAGTCATCTTCTGAAAAAAGATCAACTTTTGCCCAGACAGGAACAAAACATTACAGAAATCAATTTTTATAGTCTAAATTTTTCAAACAGGAGGTTTTAAACCATTCTATCTTGACAAAACACCGAGCAGAGGAGTTTACTATCATTTTGTACCATAAAAGATTAATTTTTGCCCACACAGGATCGAAGTATCATAGAAATTGATTTTTCTTAGTCTAAAGCTCTAAAACATGAGGTGTTAAGACACCCTATCCAGACAAAACACCGCGGAGGGGTGTTTACTGCCATTTTGGGCCATAAAAAACCAATTTTTTCTCGTGAAACTCATGCTGTTCATAGAACTTTGTGTGGACTGATTTTGCGTGTGGAACTCGTTGCGTGCTGGTTTTTTTTCGTGAAACTTGGTAAATGTTGATTTTTCTATTCGTCAAACTGTTACATTGATTTTTCTCTTCGTGAAACTGATTTTGTTTATGGAGCTTTTTGCGTGTTAATTTTTGTCCACGAAACTCGTTGCGTGCTGATTTTTGCTCGTAAACCTTGTTGCATGTTGATTTTTTCTCTTCGTGAAACTTGTGCACTGATTTTTCTCCTCGTGAAACTGATTTTGTTCATTGAACTTGCCCCGTACTGATTTATGTTCGTGGAACTTGCTGCGTACTGATTATTATTTGTAAAACTTTTTGAATGTTGGTTTTTCTCTTCGTGAAACTTTTAAATTATATTTCTCCATGTGAGACTGATTTTTTCCATGGATCTTGTTGCAGGCTGATTTTTTGTTCGTGAAATTTACTGTCTGCTGTTTTTATGGCACTTGGTATTAACCAAGTGACATATAGCAGTCGCCAATTCTGTCGGTCTGTCTGTCTGTCGGTCTGTCTGTCCCGGTTTTGCTATTTTAGGCACTTCCAGGTAAGCTAGGACGATGAAATTTGGCAAGCGTTTTAGGGACCGCACCAGATTAAATTAGAAATAGTCGTTTTCCCGATTTGACCATCTGGGGGGGAGTGGGGGCCCGGTTAATTCGCAAAAAATAGAAAAAATGAAGTATTTTTAACTTATCAGCGGGTATTTGGATCTTAATGAAATTTCATGTTTGGAATGATATTGTGTCTTAGAGCTCTTATTTTAAATCCCGACCGGATCTGATGACATTGGGGGGAGTCGGAGGGGGAAAACCTAAAGTCCCGGTTTTGCTACTTTAGGCACTCTCAGGTAAGCTAGGACGATGAAATTTGGCAAGCGTATCAGGAACCGGACCAGATTAAATTAGAAATAGTCGTTTTCCCGATTTGACCATCTGGGGGGGGGGGGGGAGTAGGGGCCGGTTAATTGGGAAAAATAGAAAAAATGAAGTATTTTTAACTTATGAGCGGGTGATTGGATCTTAATGAAATTTGATGTTTGGAATGATATTGTGTCTCAGAGCTCTTATTTTAAATCCCGACTGGGTCTGATCACATTGGGGGGAGTTGGAGGGGGGAAACCTAAAATCTTGGAAAACACTTAGAGTAGAGGGATCGGGATGAAACTTGATGGGAAAAATAAGCGCAAGTCCTAGATACATGATTGACATAATCGGAACTTATTTGTTCTCTTTGGGGTAGTTGGGGGGGGGGGAGTAAGTCTTAAAAATTAGAAAAATTAGGTATTTTCAACTTGCGAACGGGTGATCGGATCTCAATGAAATTTGATGTTTAGAAGGATATCGTGTCTTAGAGCTCTTATTTTAAATCCCGACCAGATCTTGTGATGGGGGCGGGGAGTTGGGAGGGGGAACCTAAAACTTGGAAAACACTTAGAGTGGAGGGATCGGGATGAAACATGGTGGGAAAAATAAACACAAGTCCTAGATAGATGATTGACATAAACGGAACGGATCCGCTCTCTTTTGGGTAGTTGGGGGGGGGGGGGGTTAATTCTGAAAAATTAGAAAAAATGAGGTATTTTTAACTTACGAACGGGTGATTGGATCTCCATGAAATTTGATTTTTAGAAGGATATCGTGGCTCAAAGCTCTTATTTTAAATCCTGACCGGATCTGGTGATATTGGGGGAAGTTTGGGGTGGGGAGACCTAAAATGATGGGAAACGCTTAGATTGGAGGGATTGGGATGAAACTTGGTTGGAAAAATAAGCAAAAGTCTTGCATACGTAATTTACATAATTGGAACGGATCCGCTCAATTGCGGGGGGGGGGTAATTCTGAAAAATAAGAAAAATAACGTATTTTTAACTTACGAAGGAGTGATCGGATCTTCATGAAACTTCATATTTAGAAGGACCTCGTAACTCTGATATCTTATTTTAAATCTCAACCGGATCAAACGTAATTGGGGGGGGGCAGTTGGGGGGACCGGAAATCTTAGAAAATACTTAAAGCGGTGAGATCAGGATGAAACTGGATGGGAAGAATAGAAACCTGTCTAAGATACGTGACTGACATAACTGGACCGGATCTGCTCTCTTTGGTGGAATTGGGAGGGGGGAGGTAATTTTGAAAATTGAGGTATTTGTAACTTACGAAAGGGTGACCAGATCTTAATGAAATTTGATATTTAGAAGGATCTTGTGCTATAAAGTTTAACTTTAGGTTCTGACCTTCTCACAAGTGCCAAATGAGCTCTTGGCTCTTGGCTCTTCCGACCTCGTACCATATGAGCTCTCGGCTCTTCCGACCTCGTCCAAATGAGCTCTTGGCTCTTCCGACCTCGTACCATATGAGCTCTCGGCTCTTCCGACCTCGTCACAAGTGCCATATGAGCTCTTAGCTCTTGTTTGTTCGTGGAACTTGTTGTATGCTAACTTTCCTCTCCGTGAAACTTGTACATTTATTTTTCTCGTCGTAAAACTGATTTTGTTCATTGAACTTGTTGATTGTTGATATTTTTGTTCCTGGAACTTTTTGAGTACTGATTTTTGTTCGGGAAATTTGCTGTATGTTGATTTTTCTCTTTATAAAACTCTTATTTCGATTTTCTCTTTACAGAACCGATTTTATTCATTGAACTTTTTCTGTGCTGATTTTTGTTCGCGGAACTAGTTGCTTGCTGATATTTGTCTGTGAAACTTGTTATACATTGACTTTTTTCTTTGTGAAACTTTTGCATTGATTTTTCTCCTCGTGAAACTCATTTTGTTCATGGAACTTGCTTCTTGCTGATTTTCTTGTGGAACTCGTTGCGTGCCGATTAATGTTCGTGAAACCTGTTGCGTGTTGATTTTTGCTATTCTTAATATATGTATCTCCTCGCGATGCTGATTTTATTCATGGAACTTAGTGTGTCAGGATTTTCGTTCGTAGAACCTGTTGCATGCTTATTTTGTTCGTGGAACTTGTTGTATGCTGATTCTAGTTCGTGAAACTTGTTGCATGTCGATTTTTCTCTTCTTGAAACTTGAACATGTGATTTTTCTCCTCGTGAAATTGATTTTATTCATAGAACTTAGCTCCTCTTGATTTTAGTTCATGGAACTTGTTGTGCACTGACTATTACTCGTGAAACTTGTTGCGCGTTGATTTTTCCCTTCGTGAAACTTGTAAATTTACTTTTCTCCTCATAAGACTTATTTTTTCATGGAATTTGTTGTGAGTTGATTTTTTTGCTCTTGGAACTTTCTGTATGCTGATTTTTTGTCCGTAAATTGCATATTTTTCTCTTCGTGAAACTTGAAGATTAATTTTGTTTCCTCGTCAAACAGATTTCAGTAATGGAACTTGTTGCGTACTGATTTCGAATTAGCATGAAACAAGTTCCATGAACAATAATCAGCACGCAATACGTTCCATGAACAAAATCAGTTTCACGAGGAGAAAAATAAATGCACAAGTTCACGAAGAGAAAAATTAACATGCAACAAATTTCAAGAAACAAATTTTCCATGAACAAAATCGCCACTAAACAAGTCTTAGAAACAAAATTCTGTTCATGAGGAGAAAAATAAATATACAAGTTTAATGAAAAGAAAAATTGACATGCAATTACACTTAATAGCACCCACAGAGTTATCAAAAGAGTTGGACGCTCTTTCTTACTGAGCTTTTCAACAGAATGATTGTTTTCTCCTCTTATTTTCTGCCCCGTTTAACAATTTTTTTTTTTACTGCTACTCCGTAATAATAACTCACTGTTAAACACAGATAAGGTAAACACAGATGCGCACGATTCTCTTCCTCCCCAAATCTACCCAGAACTTCACTCTTATCCTCACAAGAATTACCGACTTTCTGTAAATTCTTCCTTATGGCTTCTGCTCACCCAATTTGGGGACGAACTGCTTTTCTTTTGATCCCAGAATCGAAGGTCATACAGCAAATCTTTGGCAATCTGACATCCTTCCTTCGTATAGTTCCTCGCCATTTAATTTTTTCTAAAGGGTGGTATTGAATCTTATTCTTTGTAAGGCTTGTTGTTTAAAATACAGCCAGTCAAGAAGGTGCTACAACTATCCATAGACGCTTCCTCCGCAAAACATTTATCAGGTCCTCCTCTGCTTTTCCAAGCATTCACGTTTCAAAACCATGCTTCACCAGTGGTATTACCTCAGCTTCCAATATTCTTATCTTAGTTTTAAAATATTATCTTCATATTCTTCCTAACTTTTTTCAACAGAGAAAAAGCATCTTAGCCTTGAGTATTCTAATTTTTTAATCTTCACTGAGTCCACTTTCTGGTAATTGACCCTGTCCACTTGATCAATCTTTTTGTTACTCAAAATTCTCTCTTACCATGCTAGAGAATCGCACATATTCCAACTAGGCCCTGACCTAGGGGCACACAATGCTGAGAGGTGTAAAGAAAAAACTTAGCGATTTTTCCCTTAAGAAAAACTGAACTGATGTGATTTATTGTGAAAGTGCCAGGTGCACTTTGCTGCTGCGCTGCCAATTCAAAGAAAAGGGATTTTACAACAACATTGAAATTCCGTAGTTACTTAAAAACTGTCAGCTGTCTCCCAAGAATGGTAGCTGAGCGCTCGGTATCACCTCTCTCTTGCATTACTTTTGGCTCATCGGTTTCCTTTTGTCCAGGGCTTCCACTACCCCTAAATTATGGGGATTTCCACGTAAATCTTTGTGCCTCCCCAAAAAAATTACATGTGCCAAAGGGGACCAAAACACTTTCAGCTAGGGGTGTCAAAGATTTAAATCCGTCCCTACCTCTTCACCACCAATTACTACTATTCTGAGAGACTTAGTCTTCCTAGAATTCATTTTCAAACTTCTCTTGGACCTCTAACTCTCAAGCAGTACAAAAATTAATTTACTTTGCCAATAATTTTTATGAGGACTATCATATAATCTACATAATCTAAATCTAGAAGAGTTTTACTTTCATATTTAATTCCATGTACTATTAGTGTAAGGGTACTAGACAGTCAGACCCTCTTCCCATCTGGCCTATGCCCGCCGCTTAAAGTATGGATATATTGACAATATCTTCCAATAGATAGGCAAATTTGGCTGGATATATATGCAAATTTGGACTATATATAAACAATTTGCCTTCGTCATTTCTAATCGACAATTGTCAATTTGGCAATTATAATTGCCAAAAAGGCAAGGTAGAACCTCCAACAGGTTGAACCCACTGTGAATTAGCATGAGAGGGTTGACTCTAGTTCAGCATTGTGGAGTGACATGCAGGAAAATTTTTAAGTAAGTCAACCCGTAGTCAACCTGCGTGTGTTCCCCAGCGAGAACCTCCAACAGGTACGACTCTAGTTCGGCATTGTCAAGGGACACGCATGCACGGAGAGGTGTAGCATAAATGGGAGACAGTAACAACGGCAATCAAAGGGGTAAAATAAACCTTGACTGGGCTACCCACTTAATTGGACAATCTGTCTTGGCTTTTCTCTACAATTGGCCATGACTTTGACTTTTCCCACAACTATTCCCTTTTTTTAAATTCAAAAATCAACGGATTTCGGTCAACTAATATTACATGGAATTAAATATGAAAGTAAAACTCTTCTAGATTTAGATTATGCAGATTATATGATAGTCCTCATAAAAATTATTGGCAAAGTAAATTACTTTTGTACTGCTTGAGAGTTAGAGGTCCAAGAGGAGTTTGAAAATGAATTCTAGGAAGACTAAGTCTCTCAGAATAGGAGTAATTGGTGGTGAAGAGGTAGGGACGGATTTAAATCTTTGACACCCCTAGCTCCAAGTGTTTTGGTCCCCTTTGGCACGTGTAATTTTTTTGGGGAGGCACAAAGATTTACGTGGAAATCCCCATAATTTGGGGGTAGTGGAAGCCCTGGACAAAAGGAAACCGATGAGCCAAATGTAATGCAAGAGAGAGGTGATACCGAGCACTCAGCTACCATTCTTGGGAGACAGCCGACAGTTTTTAAGTAACTACGGAATTTCTATGTTGTTGTAAAATCCCTTTTCTTTGAATTGGCAGCGCAGCAGCGAAGTGCACCTGGCACTTTCACAATAAATCACATCAGTTCAGTTTTTGTTAAGGGAAAAATCGCTAAGTTTTTTCTTTGCACCTCTCAGCATTGTGTACCCCTAGGTCAGGACCTAGTTGGCCTAAGTGCGATTCTCTAGCATGGTAAGAGAGAATTTTGAGTAACAAAAAGATTGATCAAGTGGACAGGGTCAATTACCAGAGAGTGGACTCAGTGAAGAATAAAAAATTTGAATACTCAAGGCCAAGATGCTTTTTGTCTGTTTAAAAAAGTTAGGAAGAATATGAAGATAATATTTTAAAACTAAGGTAAGAATATTGGAAGCTGAGGTAATACCACTGGTCAAGCATGGTATTGAAACGTGGTTGCTTGGAAAAGCAGAGGAGGACCTGATAAATGTTTTGAGGAGGAAGCGTCTATGGATAGTTGTAGCACCTTCTTGACTGGCTGTATTTTAAACATCAAGCCTTACAAAGAATAAGATTCAATACCACCCTTTAGAAAAAAGGAAATGGGGAGGAAACTATCTGGTTGAAGGATGTCAGATTGCCAAAGATTTGCTGTATGACCATCCATTCTGGGATCAAAAGAAAAGTAGTTCGTCCCCAAATTGGGCGAGCAGAAGCCATAAGGAAGAATTTACAGAAAGTCGGTTATTCTTGTGAGGATAAGAGTGAAGTTCTGGGTAGATTTGGGGAGGAAGAGAATCGTGCACATTTGTGTTTACCTTATCTGTGTTTAACAGTGAGTTATTATTACGGAGTAGTAGTAAAAAAAAAAAATGTTAAACGGGGCGGAAAATAAGAGGAGAAAACAATCATTCTGTTGAAAAGCTCAGTAAGAAAGAGCGTCCAATTCTTTTGATAACTCTGTAAGTGCTATTAAGTGTAATAAACAGTATCTTGAAGAAAATTACTCGAGGAGATTGGAGTTAAACTAAAATTTGAAGTAGCGGAAAATGTTTAGTGTTTGACAATTTACTGAAGCTAATTTTCCAAAATTTCCATTAATATCGTCATGTCTTATTTAAAGGGATTGAGTGAGCCTTTTTTGGGAAGTTCGAGCTTCTTTTATTAATAAATTTTAGATATGCTTTTAGATTGACTTAATTTGATCAGGAATTTTGTAAGAGAGAACAGGGACATCACACAGAGAGGTTAAATCGTAATAGTAGACTAATAACAGTAGTTTTGATCGAACTCTACTCCAATTGGTTTATTATCGGAAATTTCAGTTTTGACTTAAATTTTTCTTCCTTTGATTGGTTTAATTTTGAAAATCTAAGTCTTAGGATTAACAAATGGAAAAGAGACTTTAAAAAACCATCATGGAGAATACAGAACATTAACTTTTAGCTTTAACTAACTTTGATTAACTCTAAAGCTTTTTAAGGTCCACATGAAATAAAATCACTTTTTTGAGGCAAAATACTGGTCTTTCAATTTTTTAGACACTGATGGTATAAATGACATTTATTGAATTCAATGATTCTTTTTTAAAAATAACTTTGAACATTTCTTGAACGCCTACGCGACTAAAAATTTGATGGTACTAGCCAAAGACTTGTAAATGCATAATAAACCACAAACTGTTGGTCAGGGAATCAGAAAAAAAAACAAAAAAAACAGTTATTTATGTATTCTTTTCATCTACCCAACTAATTGCCACAGGTGTTTTCTTAGAAGCCTGATGGTGTTATACCTGCTTGCGTATCCAATGCCTTTGTTATGTTATCTACTATCTATTCAGGTAATAAATCTATGGTGCTAGGACATTAACCGCCATCTGTTTTTGTTATAATAATTCCCTTTTGATATGACAGTTTAATAGGAATAAAAAAAGCAAGTGGGTTTTATTCGTTTTAATTTCAGCTCTTAAAGATGGGAACAACTTTATTCTTAATGGCAACTTCATTGTCAGTATGTTTCAAAAGACTGTTCATCATGGGGGAACAACATTGGAATACAGTGGGTCTGATGCAGTGATAGAACGGCTCAATTCGACTAAACCAATTAGAGCACCTCTTGTAGTTATGGTAAATTTCTGCCTTATTTATCTGTGTTTTATGTTAAAAAAAATTGATGAAAATTTGTTGTTTATTAGTGAGTGATCGTTGAGATTTGACAAAAAAAGATCAAAAAGAAGATTATTTGGTGCTTACATACTTATTATACGGTACTACTTATATGGTTATTATTTATAACACACTCGTGAAGTGAAGTTTGGTGACAATAAAATCTGACGAAAATAGATTACTACATTAGAAAAATTGTGGAGGTCATTTATGAATTATTAAATTGGGAGCTTTGGCGTCAGCTGACTGTCTTAAAGACAAAGAAAAGTTCATTATTAACACGATTCTTGACCTTGTTCATTCTAGTTCATTATTACGGCGATTCTTGAGGATAAGGGTAAGTTTGCTTTGAATAGTTATGGAATATAGTGCCTCACCATTGATGTTCAAAATTAAGATTTGGGATTTGCAAAGGAACGTAGAACAGGCAATTATATTTTTCTAGGATAAAGGGCTGTTGCCCAAAACAAAATACTGCTTCAATGGACACACCACGACTTTGTACTCTTACGAGAAGCAACATTTTTGGATGTGTATCACTGTCTTCTGGGCGCATATTTTCAAGTTGTAGTTTTCACAATTTTGCCAATAAAGTATTTTATTTTCATCATATTTTTTTTTCCATTAGCACTAAGCAAACTTGACTTCTCGAGCGTGTTTTATATAATATACAAGCTGTTGGGGTGGCGCTTCGCGCCACCCCAACACCTAGTTGGTGGGGGCGCTTCGCGCCCCCCAAGCCCCCCCGCGCGCGTAAGTCGTTACGCGCCATATTAGTTACGCGCCATTGTAGTTGTGTCCCTATGTCCCACCTGTGAATATAGATATATATATATATATATATATATATATATATATGTTTTTAACTACGTAAAACTTGCGAATATACAACATTCTTCGCTGTCCCATTGTCTGTGCATATAAATAGATTATCAGGTTTACCGACTCTTGAACATGCAACATATAATTGTCCATGGGAAAACAATCCGTATTCAGATCTATACCTCATGATTCTAATGATTGCCCTTGAGCTTTGTTGATGGTGATTGCTAATCGACCATTCCCTGAGTCGCCATCGTCATTTATATATCCCCCTGTGCACCCCGGCGTCCCCTTTGTAGTTATGTCCCTGTGTCCCGGTCGTCATTTATATTCCCTGTGTCCCGGTCGTCATTTGTGTCCCGGTGTTCCAGTCTGTGATTTCTCTTTGAGTGTCCCGGGGGTCATTTATATTCCTTGTGTCCCGGTGTCCCGGTCGTCATTTATATCCCCCTGTGCCCCCCGGCGTCCCCATTGTAGTTGTGTCCCTGTGTCCCGGTCGTCATTTATATTCCCTGTGTTCCGGTCGTCATTTGTATCCCGGTGTCCCGGTCTGTATATACATTCGTTTTTTAGTTTTGTTTTTCTCCTTTATTTTTTTCCTTTTTTCTTTTTTTTCTTTTTTAGTTTATTTAGATTTTTAGATTTTTTAGTTTTTTTATTAGTTTTTAGTTTTTTTGTAGTTTTTACCATTTTTTTAGTTTTTTTAGTTTTTTTTTTACTTATGTCCTGGTCGTCATTTATACTCCCTGTGTCCCGGTCGTCATTTGTGTCTCGGTGCTTTGTTGATTGCTAATTTATATTATATTTATATTTATATTTTTTATATTTATTAATATTTTTTTAGTTTTCTTTTTCTCTTATTTTTCAGTTTTTTCCTTTTTTTTTAGTTTTTTCTTTTTTAGTTTTTAGTTTTTTTTTGTTTTTTATCTTTTTTTAGTTTTTTTAGTTTTTTTTAGTTTTTTAGCTTTTTTAGTTTTTTTATTAGTTTTAAGTTTTTTTTTTAGTTTTTGCCTTTTTTTAGTTTTTTCAGTTTTTTTTAGTTTTTAGTTTTTTACCTTTTTTTTAGTTTTTTTTTAGTTTTTTAGCTTTTTTAGTTTTTTTTCTTTTTAGTTTTTTTTGTAGTTTTTACCTTTTTTAGTTTTTTTTCTTCTTTTGTATTAGTGTGAAATAATTCAGACGTCATATGCGGACAAACACGACGTCACTCGACAGACAGACAGACAGACATAACCCACAAACAACTTATTTTTATATATATTTATTCATATTTTTTTAGTTTTCTTTTTCTCTTTTATTTTTCAGTTTTTTCCTTTTTTTTAGTTTTTTTCTTTTTTAGTTTTTAGTTTTTTTTTAGTTTTTTACCTTTTTTTAGTTTTTTTTTAGTTTTTTTAGTTTTTTAGCTTTTTTAGTTTTTTTTATTAGTTTTTATTTTTTTTGTAGTTTTTGCCTTTTTTTATTTTTTTCAGTTTTTTTTAGTTATTAGATTTTTACCTTTTTTTAGTTTTTTTTAGTTTTTTAGCTTTTTTAGTTTTTTTTTCTTTTTAGTTTTTTTTGTAGTTTTTACCTTTTTTAGTTTTTTTCTTCTTTTGTATTAGTGTGAAATAATTCAGACGTCATATGTGAACAAACATGACGTCACCTGATCCACAGATCCACAGATCCACACACAGACAACTTATTTTTATATATATAGATATATGTTTTATATAGTAATTTAATAAAAATTAAAAAAAAAAATATATTAGTTAAAATCAAAATTGAGAAAGGGATGGAAATTGTTCTTTTATTGATGCCAAGTGCAAATATGTATTTTATTGAGGCCAGTCGAGCGCATGAATTTAATTTGAGATTGTATTTTTTTTTTTACCAGTTTTCCGGTAAAATATAAAAAAGGAAACACATTTTGGTGAAATCAATCAAATTGTTTCCAAATTGTTTGTAAGTTGTGCATTAAAACGACATACCCCATAGGCCATAAGTGATATTCCTAATTTCTCAGGGTTTATAGGGGCATCAAGAAGCATCAAAGAAAGTCCAATGGAATCATTTCAACTCATTGTCTTCAGCTTTAATTTGTAAAGGAAAACTAAAAATAGAAAGAGGAACTAGAACTAATAAGTAATTATGGAAATGAATCCAAATAATTATGAAAAAGAAAAAATATATTATATAAAAACATAAAAAATAATTAAAAAAAAAATATAAAACGAAATAATTATATAAAGAATGTTGGGCGGAGTATTAATAATAAAAAATAATCTATTTTATAGATTGAATAAGAAGTGGCTAAGACTTATTTAGATTTTTCTCTTTTTTGGGGGGTGGGGTCAGGTCCTAGGGCCTCCCCTGTGTAAATTTTTGTTTTAGGGTATGTCCATTCGGGATATAAAAATATTTTAGTTTTCTCTTTTTTTTTCTTTAGAAAAAATGACCTCAATCCTTTCACTTCATAACATGGTCTGTACATTCATTTTTTGTTTTATTTTGAGCTAAATTTTAGACTAGGATGCTCTATCAATACTAAGTTACTATATATCCCATCTAATCCTAATAAATTGTTATTTTAATGTAGTTGAGTGCTATCCAAACTTACCGGTATCTCAAAGCCCCCAAAGTTTCAAAAGAAAATATGGTCAAAACCGACTTATTCTTAATATATCCTGATACTCTCAGATATGTTAAACCTGGGGCATCTCATACTGCTCTTTAGAAACATTTTCACATGCCTTTCCCTCTTTTTATTACATCACTTACCTACTCTTTCCATTTACGATTCAAAGTTGATGTAAAATCTTGGTAATTAAAACGATCTACAACTTTGACAAATAGTTTGAAAATATTGATTACTCCTCCGCGTATCATTAATACATATCTTCCTATAATCATATTTCCCCTCCAATTATTTTACTGATGCCATATATAAGAATTTCATAGCCATAGTCTTAAATATATGGTACTCTTTGTGAAAAGTTTTAATTCAAAAAAACAAAATGTACCTATTTGTAAACTTTTAAATGAATCTTATGTTAATTATTTCCCTGTGATAACTATTGTCTTCCTTTTTATAAACCATTGCCAATGCTTCAAACGCCAAGATAGTTGTACTTCAGCTAGTTTCTGTGACTTGCCATAGCTCTTACTGTTCCTTGTAATTTTTAGCCTTTGTCAAGGTCACCCTATATACAAAATTTAGCTCATCAAAAATATAAAAAGCAGCGGGATGTAGCGTCAAAGAAATTTTTCTATCAGCATGAAGCTTCAACTTTCACGTTATTTTCCAAAATCAAAGTATTTTTTTCTACCTCTTTAACTCCCCTCCACCGCCTGTTCCGACTACCTCTTTCTCAAATCTTTTTTATGCTACTTTATTTTAAAGGTTACGCTTCATCCTTTACTTTACAAAATAACTTATTGTATCCCTAACTCTATTTAAATTTCTTTTAAACGTGTATGCTAAAATAATCATAATCTCAGGATTTACATTTTTCTGTAGCTCTTATGGGACTAGACCTGTCCCGACTAGTATAGGGGCAGATAGGTTTGTTTATATTACATAGGAGACGTATGGTCCTTAGCATCTGATTTCACTAGTAGGCTTTAATGGATTCTCAAACTCAAAAAACTAATCATTCTACCCCAAACCCCAAAAGAGAGGCTTTTCAGGGGACATAAGCACACCATTTTGAATGGAATTTATTCTGAAATGGACATGACCAGGTGGAATTTTATATCATCTTTTATTTCTGATGTAATTGGTCAACTCCTTTTAAATTTTTTTTTTTTTAATTTACTCCATTTTACTTTCTTCACCCATTTTAACTATGATTTTCCATTCATTTTTCGACTGTATCTCCCATGTTTCATTGTGCTTTTCTTAAATTTTTTTTCAACATTCTTTTTGGAGAATTGTGTATATTTCTGGTGTTGACGCATTATATTGCTAATTAATGACAGTGTTAAATTATTTTGTGATTTATCGTTTGATGAGAGATATATGAATTTCGGCATTTTCGCTTGTGGTAATAGATTCTAGGTAAATATTTATATGATGAATTTTCTTAAGCCGAACTGGTCAGCCATGACAAAAATACAACAAAGAGAGGTAAAACTCAATGAAAAGACAACAAACGAAACTGCAGCCAGTAGAAAGAAAATATGAAAGACTAAAACAACACGGATATTTCGCCTGTATGCAAACTACGCCTAGCTTGCATACAGGCGAAATATCCGCGTTGTTTTAGTCCGGTATCTTTTCTCTCTACTGGCTGCAGTCTTGTTTGTTGTCTTTTCATTGAGTTTTACCTCTCTTTGTTGTATTTTTATATTTAGCTGATCATATGTCATCAACATTCTCTAGCTTCATAGCAATCTTGCAAACCGCTACCCAGATTCCCGATACAAGTTTTCGTCCGTAGGATATTGTCTGGGTATCATGACCATTTTCAGTGTTTTTTTTCTTTTTCATCCCTATGAAGTCTCTTTTTGTCTTTGAGATTTCTTTTAATTATGTGGAAGTTTTGCTAACTTTGATATCTGAAGCCTCATTCTTACACAAATATAAGAAGCTATTTACTTTTCGGCATCGCTAGTCAAATCGTCAGTACAATGCTTCATATTTTAAGTTCCCAGGAGTGACAATTAGGGAAAAATATCCACGTTCGATAACCTCACTTTAGGAAAATGATTTTTCCAAGTTTTTCCTTATTTTGAAGTAAGTCTTAGACCTCTCTACTATCATTTCATGCCTAGTACACTCCGCAGCTATTTAGAACCTTTGCTGATTAATTTTCCCATAAATTTCTTTTGTTTTCAACAAGATTCTCCTAAAAATAAACATCGATCAATCATTGGTATGTTTACCAACCCACTACCCCCACATGTCTGTGTAACCCTTCGATCGAATATAATTAATATAATTACTAGTTCAGGTGATTCTCCTAAAATAAGCGCTTATTCCCTCATTTCTATGCTGAAATCCAACCATATTAAATTCGATTAAATTAATGTTACACACTATGAATTTGTGTCTGGGCGGCCAACGAGGCAAGCTTACATTTATAAAAGTTTTGGGGACGATCCATTCCGACAGTAAATTGAAAATAGACTTATTTTCAATAAGTCTTATAAATAAGTATTACACCAATTACGTAATCGTAACCGGCTCTAGCTTCAGTCTAATATTTTTGTCATATTTGTTGGTGCCTTTTTAAGCCAGATGGATTATTCTGAAGGAAAGACATCTCTGGAAATTTGTAATCTTGTCCGAGGTTGTATACCCGTCCTGTACTCCTAAAAATGGGAGTTGCTTACCATTTAAAAAACAAGACTTGGATGATAAAAATATGTCATTTTTTTTTAATGTGTCATTTTTGTCGATTGTGTTATTTTGTGTCAAATCATCAACATCAACATCAAATCGTGTCATTTTGACACAAAATGTGTCAATTTTGCAGCCCAGTTTGTAAGGAGTTTAAACTCAAAAACTCTGTTAGGCTGTTAAACCTCCTATCTACTCCTAATAAAATAGTATTCTAATTTAGTTGAAGGATATCCAAGCTTACCCCTTTTTGTAACCCCTCAAAATTTCGGAACTAAAAATTGCCCAAACCAACTAACTCTCAAAGTCCCTTAAATCTTCTATGTGTCCTAATATGCATTAAATATATATCTCTTATGCCTCTTTTTAGAAACAGTCTCTTCAATCCTTTAGGTTATTTCGTCATATCATATACCTATGTATGCATGTATATATTTTCAAAAAAGCCATCTTGCCATAGAAAAATAAAAGCAAACAAAACACAAAAAAAAACAGAACATAAAACATAACAAAACCAATATAAAAACACAAATAAATTAAAAAGAAAAATATAATTATATAAGAATCTTCACGAAATTATTTATAAGGAGATACATCTTTTACGATGTATCAGCCCTTTTTCAACATACCTAGCCAGATTCCTTTATGTCGTTTTAACTCTCGGTCCTAAAATTCTTTCCACCCACCTTCTATGTGTCAACACTAAGGAAACGCAGTCATTTCTTAGATCCACCAATTCCTTTTGATTCCCCCAAAAATGGACAATATGACACATCAGACAAGGGACTGGGTAATCAATCGACCCTCCCCTTAAGTTAAAAATCCATTTTATTTCTTTCCCTTTCAACTCCAATTTAAAATAAACTTCTTCCCCCCACGTGTCCTTCACCTTACTATACAGACTCAGAGATCCCCAGG
This sequence comes from Artemia franciscana, assembly GCF_032884065.1. NCBI lineage: Eukaryota > Metazoa > Arthropoda > Branchiopoda > Anostraca > Artemiidae > Artemia > Artemia franciscana. The sequence continues at coordinate 54,999,932 of NC_088863.1, read as the reverse complement.
CCTCCTTCCAAGCCTGCCGCTGCTGTATTTCTTGATCGTGTAACCTATCTTTTTACCTTATCAACCACTGTATCCTAATTTGATCCCTTACCTTTATTCCAAAAATATGAGTATCCTACGTCATCTAAAATTTTCTTAATTTCTTGCGGCCACCCTACCTCTATCATGTCCTCCAACAAACTAAAATACGCTTCTTTTGCTAGCCTATTTTTACCTTTCAAAATTTTTGTCTAAAACTTCACCATTCTTATTAATCTATCTTTTCTTAACCTACTTAGTCCCAAATCTCCCTCCAATACAACACTGTGAGTAGATTTATGGACCCGATAAACTCTCTTAATATAATTCCCTTGCATTCTTTCCAACTCCTCACTTTCTCTTAAACCCCACATTTCACATCCGTAATGCTTAACTGAAAGGAGTTTAGTCCTAAATAAGTATTTATGCATTTCTATATCCCTAATCTTCCCTACCTAACTTTTTAAAATTGAATTCATATACATATATCCTTTTTATATATCCCTTTTCCATACATCCTGTGCATACTTACCAATCGAAAAAAACTTAACTCCTAAATACACGAATTCTTTTTTAATCTCTATAAAATCACCTTTATATTTAAATTGATTATCTTTCCTTAATTTTTCACCTTTCCTAAAAACTACAATTACCGTTTTCTTCTTATTTAATTCTAATCCTTTCATACCCAAATATTCCTCCATTATGTTTTATATTGTGGCATGTCTTTTGCCGGTTGTGCTATAAGAGCAATATCATCAGCAAACAAAAGCATGTATAGTTTTGAAACACTTGTCAGTACTTCCTCTCTTTTCATGATTCCTTTTAAACTATACTATGCAAAACAAAAACCGGCTCTACTGTACCCCCTTCTTTCCTAAACCTTCCCTGTTCCTCTATTAATTTCCCTAATTCTTCTAGCCATTTTCTTAGCCAACTATCTATTACCTTACAGAAAATATTACTAACTATAGGATAAATCTGGATCAGTAGGTAGTTCGACAATTTTTTGCTGTTTCCTTTTTTATATAACGGTACAGCTATAGATGTTGTTCATTCTGTTGGCCAGCTGCGAAATAAAAAATATGCGGCTGAAAACGACAGTTAAAACTGGTATGCACACTTCTTCCATACTCGTAGTGGAATTCCGTCTCGACCTGTAGCTTTTTCTTTGCTGATTTCATAGCCTACAATATCTCCTGTTCCAAAATTGGTGCTATCAATTTCGTATCTGCTTCTATCAGGGGTCCAAAACTTATAATTTCTGGTAAAATGTTTTGGAGATCTTCTTCCTTTCGGTTTCCGTTTACCGACTGTGTCCTGAGGTACTTTTCCCACTGTTCAGGTTCCATAGAACATGTGTTTTGTGCCTCTCCCTTCAGCGACCTATGTACAGCTTTCTAGAGTTGATGTGCTTCTTTTTCCCTGAATTGTTTAATAAGTTATTTTTGTTTTTTCGCTGCTTCGCATTGTTTTTTCTCTCTTATCATCTTCTCATGCCGCTTTCTATTCTCTCTGTAAATTCTTAAATTATTCTCTATTCCTTGCGGCTGGAATGAACTCACTTTCCTCAGGCTCTCTTGTACAATGAGTCGAAGCTCCTCACACCCGTAATCAAAAAATGTTTTTGTCGATTTCTTCTCTTTCCATAGTTCGCATATCTGCCTCAGTGATCCTTCCAAATCGCATACTGCTTCACTTACTTTGCCTAATTCAACTAGTTCAATAATCTTCTCCATCTCTTTCTCTAAATTTTCATTTCCTATATTAAACTTAAATAAATCTTCATCATAAATATCTACTGTTCTTTCTATTTTTATATTTTTTCATAGATCTAGTACACATTTTTCCGAAACCTTTTCTATGACCAAATTTTTCCATCGACGATCTTACACTCTGATTTCCAACAGCAATTAAATAAAAAAAAAAGTTTTTTTTACTGAAAGTAAGGAGCGACATTAAAACTTAAAACGAACAGAAATTACTTCGTATATAAAAAGAGGCTGCTTCCTCATCAACACCCCGCTCTTTACGCTAACGTTTGACTCTATCTCTCAATTCTTCTTTTTAAAACAGTAACAAACTTTAGCGTAGAGAGCGGGGCGTTGATGAGGAAGCAGCCTCTTTCATATACGAAGTAATTTCTGTTCGTTTTAAGTTTTAATGTCGCTCCTTACTTTCAGTAAAAAAATTGTTTTTTTTTATTTAATTTCTGAACGTTTTTGAATCAATGCATGTTTTGATTTTGCCTCTCCGCAGAGGAATAATTAAAACGAAATTTACATTTTTTTTTTGGCTAAATGGCTTTCTCATAATTTTGATCGAATGATTTTGAGAAAAAAAGAGCGGGGGAGGAAGCCTAGTTGCCCTCCGATTTTTTGGTTAATTAAAAAGGCAACTAGAACTTTTAATTTTTTACGAATATTTTTATTAGTAAAAGATTTACGTAACTTATAAATTAGCTTACGTAAAGAACTTTTGTATTCTCATATTTTTATTACATATATGAGGGGGTTCGCCCCCTTATCAGATCCTCGCTCTTTACACTAAAGCTTAAATTTTGTCCCAATTCATTAAGACGACCCCAGAATCACAGAAGCCGTAGAATAAATAGTTGAAATTACTAAAAATACTTTAACGTAAAGAGCGAGGTATTAGGAGGAGGTGAACCCCTCAAATGGGTAATAATTTCTGTTTGTTTTAAGTTTTAATGCTGTTCCTTACTTCCAGCTGAAAGATTTTTTCATATTTATTTTTTCATTGTGTTTTTAAATAATGCTAGTAAATCCTGCGCTCCCTTCATGGAGATTTCCTTCCCCCATGACAAATTATCGATGGAAAGTTCCCCCAACATATCCCCCTCTTCTCAACCCCTCCCCAACCAAAAAAATCCTCCTGAAAACGCCTGTATACTTCCCAATAACCATTACTATATGTAAGCATTGGTCAAAGTTTGTAACTTGTTGCCCCTCCCATGGGGACTGTGGGGGAGTAAGTCGTCCCCAAAGACATAGTTATAAGGTTTTTCGACTACCCTGAATAAAATGGCTGTCTCAGAATTTTGATCCGTTGACTTTGGTAAAATAATTAGCGTGGGAGGGGGCCTAGGTGCCCTCCAATTTTTTTGGTCACTTAAAAAGGGCACTAGAACTTTTCATTTCCATTAGAATGAGCCCTCTTGCAACATTCTAGGACAACTGGGTCAATACGATCACCCCTGGGAAAAAAAACAAACAAAAAAAAAACAAAAAAACAAATAAACACGCATCCGTGATCTGCCTTCTGGCAAAAAATACAAAATTCCACATTTTTGTAGATAGGAGCTTGAAACTTCTACAGTAGGGTTCTCTGATACGCTGAATCTGATGGTGTGATTTTCGTTAAGATTCTATGACTTCTAGGGGGCGTTTCCCCCTATTTTCTAAAATAACGCAAATTTTCTCAGGCTCGTAACTTTTGATGGGTAAGACTAAACTTGATGAAACTTATATATTAAAAATCAGCATTAAAATGCGATTCTTTTGATGTAGGTATTGGTATCAAAATTCCATGTTTTAGAGTTTGGGTTACTATTGAGCCGGGTCGCTCCTTACTACAGTTTGTTACCATGAACTGTTTGATTACGGAGCCAACTGCTATTTCCAGAACCTCAAAATCCGCTCAACATGACAAAAGACAACCATCTACTAAAATATAATCAATTAAACTTGAGTTATTACCCGACAGAAATTTAAACTCTCCTATCCCCTTATCCTCTCTAACCCTCCCATTAACCATAATCAAACCATACTCCCCACAAAAATTCAAAAGCTTACTTCCCCAAGTGTTCTTTCTCCTTCCTTTGTCCTTTGATCCACAAAAAGGGGGGATGGTAATTCCCTGGGGGAGGGGGGTGGAATTTTGCTGGAGAAATTTTTTCAGGCAGAAGTTTCAGACCAGAAAATCACATTGTTCCAATTAAAATAGATAAATAAATAAAAATAAAATAAATAGAACCGTTTTTAAGAAAAATGCTGAAATACATAAATAATCGCAGTGGATTTTTAATGAGAGTAGATATATATAAATATGTTTGTGTGCTGCTCCTAGAACACATTTGCTGCTCCTATGGCATTATTCAGGAATTTCAACTACAGTAATTTAAATGTTCTATTTTTCTCCATAGGGATGTCGTTCCTTTGGTGAGATCTATTAGTTTTGTATAAAGCTATTTGCCATTACCTGCATGGAACAATTCTTAATTTTCAATTCCTTATTCACACGTTTTAGCACAAAAGTGAAAAAATGGGGCATATTTAATATCAGTCTATAATGAGAATTTGTCTTGTTTATTATCGTGAACCGCTTAACAAACCTAAAATCTTCTTGTAAGGTCGAAAGCCATCAAAGTAAAACGACTGTAGTACGGTGTTTTCTCTTTAGTCTACTGATTTATTTTGTCAATCCCAACCCCTTACGTTACACATAAGAATTGATGTGATGCACAAACAATTATAGGTTTCTTCAGTTTTAATTTCAAAGATTTTTAATGCGTGAATTAATGCACGTAACGGGATTCACCAGACAGTGTTCCTTAGATAAAGAATTCTGTTCATTGCAAACTACGACTTTTGTTCCAACTACGCGATTTTTATTTAAATTGAGCCCAAAGAAGCTTAAAGAGCACTTTTCTTTTATTCAAGCCTAACAGCTTAATTCTGGATTTTACAAACGTGAAAAGCAAGACCAATATAGACTCTAGTTATTGTTTTAAGCGCAAGATAGCAACAAATGATTAAGGACAAGGACTGAAGCTAATTTGTATTCCTCTCATTGACAAGAAGCAAATGTGATTTGTTGTTCTTTTGGTCACAGTAAACGACGTTAATTTGCAGTTCTGTCAATGACAAGGACCTGGCTTGTTTGCTGTAGCTATCAGCGACAGGGACCGAAGCTAATTTGTATTCCTCTCATTGACAAGAAGCAAATGTGATTTGTTGTTCTTTTGGTCACAGTAAACGACGTTAGTTTGCAGTTCTGTCAATGACAAGGACCAGGCTTGTTTGCTGTAGCTATCAGCGACAGGGACCGAAGCTAATTTGTATTCCTCTCATTGACAAGAAGCAAATGTGATTTGTTGTTCTTTTGGTCACAGTAAATGACGTTAATTTGCAGTTCTGTCAATGACAAGGACCGGGCTTGTTTGCTGTAGCTATCAGAGACAGGGACCGAAGCTAATTTGTATTCCTCTCATTGACAAGAAGCAAATGTGATTTATTGTTCTTTTGGTCACAGTAAATGACGTTAATTTGCAGTTCTGTCAATGACAAGGACCGGGCTTGTTTGCTGTAGCTATCAGAGACAGGGACCGAAGCTAATTTGTATTCCTCTCATTGACAAGAAGCAAATGTGATTTGTTGTTCTTTTGGTCACAGTAAACAACGTTAATTTGCAGTTCTGTCAATGACAAGGATCGGGCTTGTTTGCTGTAGCTATCAGAGACAGGGACCGAAGCTAATTTGTATTCCTCTCATTGACAAGAAGCAAATGTGATTTGTTGTTCTTTTGGTCACAGTAAACGACGTTAGTTTGCAGTTCTGTCAATGACAAGGACCAGGCTTGTTTGCTGTAGCTATCAGCGACAGGGACCGAAGCTAATTTGTATTCCTCTCATTGACAAGAAGCAAATGTGATTTGTTGTTCTTTTGGTCACAGTAAATGACGTTAATTTGCAGTTCTGTCAATGACAAGGACCGGGCTTGTTTGCTGTAGCTATCAGAGACAGGGACCGAAGCTAATTTGTATTCCTCTCATTGACAAGAAGCAAATGTGATTTGTTGTTCTTTTGGTCACAGTAAACGACGTTAATTTGCAGTTCTGTCAATGACAAGGACCGGGCTTGTTTGCTGTAGCTATCAGCGACAGGGACCGAAGCTAATTTGTATTCCTCTCATTGACAAGAAGCAAATGTGATTTGTTGTTCTTTTGGTCACAGTAAACGACGTTGATTTGCAGTTCTGTCAATGACAAGGACCTGGCTTGTTTGCTGTAGCTATCAGCGACAGGGACCGAAGCTAATTTGTATTCCTCTCATTGACAAGAAGCAAATGTGATTTGTTGTTCTTTTGGTCACAGTAAACGACGTTAGTTTGCAGTTCTGTCAATGACAAGGACCAGGCTTGTTTGCTGTAGCTATCAGCGACAGGGACCGAAGCTAATTTGTATTCCTCTCATTGACAAGAAGCAAATGTGATTTGTTGTTCTTTTGGTCACAGTAAATGACGTTAATTTGCAGTTCTGTCAATGACAAGGACCGGGCTTGTTTGCTGTAGCTATCAGAGACAGGGACCGAAGCTAATTTGTATTCCTCTCATTGACAAGAAGCAAATGTGATTTGTTGTTCTTTTGGTCACAGTAAACAACGTTAATTTGCAGTTCTGTCAATGACAAGGATCGGGCTTGTTGGCTGTAGCTATCAGCGACAGGGACCGAAGCTAATTTGTATTCCTCTCATTGACAAGAAGCAAATGTGATTTGTTGTTCTTTTGGTCACAGTAAACGACGTTTATTTGCAGTTCTGTCAATGACAAGGACCGGGCTTGTTTGTTGTAGCCATCAGCGACAGGGACCGAAGCTAGTTTGCTGCTCTATAAGCAATTAGAACCGTAACTATTGTTTGTTTCAGCAAAAAGCTCTGAAGGTCCTTTTCTGCTTTTTTAGTGCCAAGGACCGTAAGTAGTTTACAGTGTTTTGGTTAAGAGGAACATTTGATATGATCCTCTGATATTGACCACTGATAGTGGCGCCACTATCAGTGATGAGTGCCGAAGTCAGTTAGCTGTTCTGTCAGTAGCAAGAACCGAAGTTATTGGGGTGTTTTATCAGTAACAAGGACCAAATATCAGTTTCTGTTCTGTTAGGGACCAGGACTAATGCTAGTTTACTATTTTATAAGTACCAAAGACCGAAGCTATTCTACAGTTCTACCAATAATTTGAAACCTCTTCATATTAGAGACACTTCTACAAGCTGCTAACTGTGTTTCGTTAATATGTTAGACTTGAAACACTTTGCTTGTCCAAATTCTTGAATTTTATGTCACACATTTTTCTTTTTTCGATTAGATTCCTTAGAGGTTTTGGTTAACTTATGCGTAATGATGCTTTTTTTTCAGGTACTATCGGTTGGTAATCTCTATCCCCCAGACATTCAGTATCAATACACAATTTCGCGTGTGAAAAGTGAAACCAAGTATAAATGGTCAGTCATTGGATGGACTGAATGCTATCCATCTTGCCAAGGTAAGGTCTTTCTCAGCTCTTTAGAAAGAACTCGTATTGCTGGAGACTTCAGGTCTTAGATGGTAAAATTATATGGGCATGATCCCCTGTCCAGGATTGAAGGCCAAACTCCTTAAATTTGATAAGAATACTCTCACCGCTGCTGTAAAACTAAGTATTCCCGACGCTGGCTTACTTGTTTGGTCTAGGTTCAAATTGTTTCTATTCTTCTATGGTAGAACCAGAAAAGACTTTAATCAAATCAGATAGGTTCCTCTTTGCTATAGCTTCGTCTTGATGGAAGACAAATACAAGTAGCTAGATTAGACATTTTCATTGGGTCGGTGAAACACCACGCTTGCACATATACGTTTATCCACTGTAATACGTGGGGTATTCCATGTTTGGCACTGACTATACTGGTAATGATTATGATCAATGTATGAAGAACTATAAACTATTAGTACAATTAATGAGATTGAGTTTTCTGTTCAAAGCGGTTTGAAAACTACTTCATTGCTTTATACTTATCTAATTATCTATAGTGCAATGACATTCTTGCAATGCTTGTTTTTTGAACTGCACTAAGACCTGCTGAATGCAGGTTTTTTACTCGAATAGAATCAACCGGAACCGCCAAAAAGCAGTATTTTAGAAAAAGTATTATCATACAAAATTATGTGTGTGCTGTGATTGGTCCAATAACTGCACATGATTTTGTCGATTCCTCCTTGGTTTGAGGCATTTGTCAAGGAAATATTTTTATTTTGCCTTTGTTTGAGATAGCTTTCTATTTTTATCCTTTGTTGTGAAATTGCAAAGCTTTCAATTATAATCAAAGCTTTGCTGGGGAATGACCAGCCGTGGTCGTTTCAAATTACGCCAATCAAATACCCAAATAATGCGAGCCTCGCATAAATAAAAATGTTACCAGCAACAAGATTTAAAATTATCAAATTCTTCAAAAAAATACTTGGTTAATTGAAAGGAGCTGTCTCCAAAATTTTAATTGTAAAAATGTTATTTGTTTTTCATTCAGACAGCCAGGATAACGATGGTGCTGATAGAACCCTACAATATCGGTTACAAAGTTTCATTTCCAGTAAAGAATAAAAAAACAATAATTCAGTTCACAGTATATAAAGGTTCCACCTGTTAAAATAACGGTAAGCATAATCACAGAAAATGGTTTGGTAGCCATGAAACAAGACAAGTTAACTTAGGTGATTTTGTCTTCCTTTATCATACGCTCCTGATCAGCTCTGCAGGAATATTTCAAATTTTTATACTTGGAATTTTGTGTTTTGGATAGATAATATAAAAAATTGTTTTCAGCCATAATGTATTCCAAATTGGTGGCTGATTTAACTTTAGAGTTGAAAACAGACATTTGGCTGAGGTATTGCTTTGGGGGAAAGACATAATACCCATTATTTTACCTAGCTAGTCATATAATGCTTACAAACACATTCAAATTTGCTGCCACTTCTGACATCGTGAAGTGTACTCTACGGTTCTAAAGTTCGTAATAGCACATCCAGAGTGAAGCCAAAAAATCATGAAATTAACGACAACATAAAATGCCTTAGAGCTATTTGAAAGATCATTGAAAAAGTACCATACTAGGACAAAAAGTTCTACTTTCACGAACTAGTATTAAAAAGTGTATCTTTTCACAGAAAGTCCTCAAAAAGTATTCTTTGACCAAAAGTACTAGGAGTAGTACTTACGTTGAATGCATTTTATTCAATTCAGTTAAGGGACTCCATTTACATGAAAACAATCTCTAAAGAGGAACATGTTGGGATGATCAGTTTTTAAATGCAAAATAAAAATCTCTTTAGTGCATCACGCTTAAAACTGCAGGGTTTATGGACAGATTATTTTTTCATAAGCTTTATCGTTTAAGGAGGGCTTCAAAAAAAAAACACCCGAAACAAAATTTTAATTCACGTGGCTTATTTTTATGTCTGTCCTGGCTGAATAGTTATCACACTAGACTCATAAGCAACAAGTCGCTGGTCTGACTCTTGCTGGTGGCTAATGTTTCGCTTGGTGGCGAGGGTTTGTGGTATATCCCTGTAAGACAAGCCAAATTTAGACCCAGATTTAAATAGGTACCCAGAAAAATCCCGGGAAAAACACGGGAAGCGTCGGAAATTTTCTCCCAACCACGCATAGCCCTTCTAGCCGAGGGCAGAACATCAGGAGATCGGACTCTGTGTTATGCAGACCTCAATATTCTGCATCCTAAAGCTTTGTTGTAGTTTGTAATCTGGACTTAAACCTGTTAGTCCACAGTTACACCTTAGCCTGACGTTAAAAGTTAAGCAAAGTTTTAATGCTCAGAACAACCTATGATAAATGAGTATGCTCAGAATGGCTTACTGAAATTAGTTTGAGTTTTTTTATCCAGCCTATTTAGCTATTTCAATGATATTGTTTTATTGTTCCCCAGTCTGTAGAAAACAGAAGAAAACGTATCATTGACTGAAATACAAGAAAGAATAGAAAGCAATATTTTTAAAGATTTTTTTTTGATAGATTTACGTTGTAAGGCAGAAACAAGATGAAAACGAAATATATTCTAAGAAAAATAGAAAAATCAAAAGGAGTATGACGATTGTTTTTTGCACTTATTGTTCTTTGCAAATAAATCATAAATTATCAAAAGCATGGAATAAATTCGATTTTGCATTCAATCTTATTTGCAAATATACTAATATCAACGTTACAATTGAGCCTGTATATAGCCCAAGGCCAGTTACTAGGGGTGTTTATTCTGTGAATTTGCTTTATGTTTTGTTCCTATCTCTCATCAGCAGTTTGTACGTTATGTCAAATAAATCCTATCTCGAATTAAGAGCCAAAACTATTAGCAGTTATTTGAGGCATTGTTTGGGGGTGGTTCTTGGACTGACCGTATGCCAAACAACAAGCTACACGAATAATGTGGTTCGATCCATCTTCGTGGGATGTAATGAAGAAAAAGTTGAGATGGCAATGACAACTTTCATGAACGATGTAGGACTGATCCCATCCTGAATGGGGTGAAAAAGGTCATAAGAAAGTATTCAAAGGAAGTCGAAACTTCATGGGAGAGGATAAATAAATAAGTTTTGAATATATTGTGGTGGTGGAGGAGATTATTCAGCTGTGTAGGTCTTAGGCAACCTGGTACTGTAGTGTGCTGCTTGGAGTAGTGGTTGTTGTAACAATAGTAATAGTACCTGTATTTCCAGGTCCATTAGGCATGCTGGGATGGTGGGACACAATTGCTTTGGCAGTGACTGCAATTATATTTGCAAAGCATTGAATAGACGGCTGAATGGTAGGGTATGTCCATTTTCTATCTGACTTGTGCCTTACAACATAATTTTACTGTTTTATTGCCAATTTTTCAGGGATTCAAAATCAAGTAATATCTTGTACTCAAGTTGGAGGTCCTTCTGCTCGAGTATCGGTAGATGAACATCATTGTATTGAATTTTCTAAGCCAAAGCCGCAGAGTGGGCAATGTAACCAAGATTGCAGACTAAGGTAAGACAGTTACTGCATATTGGTTTCAATAAATGTGAAATTTTGCATGATAATTGTGTTTATTATATATTTTTACCACGTTGGATTTTTAAATTTGTAAGAATTTAAAAAAAGTAAATCTGTGGTAAAAGCGAGTGGGAAATCGCTCATTTTTAATATTTTATTTTTTACTATTTTAAACTTTCAATTGATTGTTGGCTTGAAACATAGGCTATTTACTAAGACATGGCTAATGAATAGAACGTCAAATTATGGTCATTTTGGAAAGAAAACTCTTGTCTTCGTTTTCATTGTGGCCAAATCCTCCCTTTACTTGCCGTTCTCCATAAAAAAGATTCTTTGTTTCTTCAATCAACCTAATAACTGAATTTTTCCAGTGTGCCTTCAATCCTTTTCTTTTGTTTATTGTCTTTTCCAATAAGAAATCTATATGCTACATTATTTTGAAGAGTGCAAGTTCTAAGTTGTAAATTAATTCTCAAAGCCAAAACAAGAAAGCTTTAGTGGAGTTGTAAATAACCATGTATATATTGTACATCAAGTGTGATGGGGCAAAAATGCTCTTTCTACTGACCTTTGTTAGACTAGCCTTACTTTATGCATCGTAAATTTAGATTTATATCCCAGGATGTCTAGCCACCTTTCCTGAACTCAATCAACCAGGAAACTAAGTCATAAAAAAGCCACAGATTACGCAATTTCATTGTTGTTTTTTTAAAGCATATTCAATTCAATTCAATTTCAATTCAATTTATTCAAATAAAACTACAATATAACACCAATAATAATAAAGATCCTGGAAGCGAACTTGTTGAGGACCATAACCACAAAAAATTGAAAATGAAGAAGAGAGAGAAAAAAAAAGAAAAGAGAAAACATGAGTAACTAAAGCAAATTGAATAAGAATTTAGAGAGTTATAATATCAAAATTTTAGTACATTGCTATACAGCGTGCGAAAACTTGTGGATAGCTCGACACTGGAGGGTATTATATTCCATTGAAGTATAGATTTATAAATGGGGGATCGCTGGGCGGAACTAGAGACAAACTTGGGGACAATGAAGGAACGGTTGGATGAACGGAGACAGAGGCCTTCAGAATTATTAATATTAAAATAAGATAATAATTGAGGAGGAAGATTTTTATGGTAAGCGGAGTATGCAAGGTACAGATTTAATTTTTTGATGATTTGTTCAAAAGGGATAATACCAAAATCGGAGTACAAGTCCTGGGTGGGATATAGTCGGTGCAGCCGAAAAACTGCTTTGATGGCACGGTTTTGGGCAGATTTTAATTTATTGGTAACTGAAGGAAAAGTGTTGCCCCAAACAGATCCACAGTATGAGATATATGGGTAAATAAAAGAGTAATAAAGGGTGACAAGGATATCGGGAGGAAGAAAATAATTCGCACGATTAATCATACTTACCTGTCGCAAAATTATGGCTCTGATGTAGGACACGTGTGTTGCAAATGATAGGGAGGAGTCTATGTGAACACCAAGAAACTTGGCAACTTCGACCTGTGGGAGGAGATTGGTAGAATATTTTAGGCCAAGTGCTTGCTGAGGTTCATTTTTTTTGTAAGGGGTTCGAAATAATACAACCTGACTTTTCTTGATGTTAATGGTCATGCAGTTAACTAGACACCACTCCTCTACTCTATTTAGAAGGGTTTGAGTAGAGGCGACAACGGATGGTAAATTAGGACCGGTGATGAAAAAGTTGCTATCGTCAGCGAAAAGTACTGGGTGCACTGATGGACCCAGGTCCGTAACCAAATCATTAATATAAAGGAGAAAAAGTATTGGACCAAGAACAGAGCCTTGTGGGACGCCCCTTCGGACAGGTAGGGGATGTGAAGTCAACCCGCCCAGACTCACACTCTGTACTCTACCAGAGAGATAAGAGCCAAACCATGAGAAAGGAACTCCACGAATCCCTAAGTTGTTGAGTTTACTTAATAGAACACTGTGATCAACCATATCAAAGGCCTTAGAAAAGTCCAGAAATAAGCCCAATACAGTATTTTTAAGGTCAAGTTGGGAACGTATAAACTGTGTGGCGTCTATTAGTGCATGAGCAGTTGAAAATTTGGAACGGAAGCCATATTGATGAGGAGAAATCAACGAATCTGAAGAATGAATCCCAAATAAAAAGGGAGAAAGACGTCGGAATACAATTCTCTCGAGCACTTTAGATATAACTGGGAGAAGTGAGATTGGACGATAATTACTTATCTCAGACGGATCGCCTTTTTTATGAATCGGGATAACAATTGCTGATTTAAATATTTCTGGGAAGACTCCATTGGTCATAGACAGGTTTGCTATGTGCACAATGGGTTCACAAACATAGGAAGATACGGTCCTAAGAAGCTTATTACTTATGCCAAAGAAGTCAGGTGTACTACTATTAGAGAGACAATTGATAACTTGAAGCACCTCTTTACGATCAGTTGGAGAGAAAAACATAGATCCAGGATTCTTGCTAGGTTGAACTGACTGGGAGAAGGAACAGGAGTTAGCATTTGGAATATTAGTGAAATAATTATTAAAAGCATCCGGTACTGAACTTGGGTCAATTAATCTGCCACTGATGTCCTTAAGGTTAAGAGGTACAGATCTTGAACTTCTTTTTTTTGAAAGAATTTCATTTATTGTTGACCAAATTTGTTGCAAGTTCCCTTTGCAATGAGAGATTTTCGAATAATAATAATTTTTTTTTTGCTTCCCGGACAAGTTTGGTATATAAATTTTTGTATTTTTTATAATTAGTCAGGTCAATAACGTTACTGGTTTTGCAAGCTAACTTATATAGGTCATTTTTTCGATATGAAGAGATTATCAGGCTATTTGACATCCAGGGACGTATATGGCTAGTTTTTCGGTTTGATTTACGAACTGGAAAGGTTGAACTGATAAGATCACTCAGTCCTTGTGTAAAACCATTTGTGGCTGAATTAACATCCTGACAATCCAAAACCTTGGACCAGTCAAAGGATTTCAAACGATCCGTGAACCTGTTCATATTCACAGTATTATATATTCTATTATACGTAGGGGTTTTAGTTCTAGAGGGCTGAGTAGTTGGTAGGGAGGGTAGCGAGAGATAGATTGGAAAGTGATCTGACAGGTCAGAAAATATTATTTTGGAGGACAGGTGGTTTCCCAGGGAAGTGGATACAAAAATGTTGTCAATTACAGTAGCTGTAGACCTCACAGGATCAACTCTAGTAGGAAAAAGGATTGTGGGAAGAAGACCACTTGAGGTGAATGTTTCAAAAAAGGTATCACAATCATTATTATTGCTAACATTTAGTAAATTACAATTGAAGTCCCCAAAAACTATTGCCTTCTTTTGTGGTAAATTAATAAAACTAGAAAAATCATCAAATAGGTTACAAAAGAAAGGGGTCGGAAATGAGGGGGGCTTATAAAATAATGAAAAAATAAGAGAATTCTCGTCAACACTTATGTCTACGATTATTGAATAAATGCATCTATTATTTATAGGTTGCGAGAATAAGGATTCACAGTCTAATAGCCTGGTGAATTTCAGACTTGACCGGATGTAATTCAATATAATGATTGAACTAGAAGCTATTCAAATCTTTTTTCCAGAGGTTTTATTGTGAGCTCGATCTTTCATGCCTTGATGATTCTTTTGCCAGAATTTACAGCCTTTCATAAGGCTAAAGAATCTGTTTGAAGAGTCAGTCCCATTATTAAATTAAATTGATCACTCAAGAAATTCTATGCCCATCTTATTTTTAAATGGTTTATAGTGATAGAACTTGAAAATATAATGAATAGTAATAAGAAATATGCATTGGCATCTGAATACTTGCGATAATAATTCAATAGATATTCAATTTATTTTAGACAGGGGTGGGGGATGCATAACTATGGAAAATGCTTTGAGTATTATCAAATACCAAAAATGTGTATTTTTACATTTTTGGATGCAGTCTGAACCCAAAAACCTTCCCCAAATATGTCAGTGATGTAGCTTGAGGGAAAACAGTAGCGTAGAAAAAAAATCTTAAAAACACTTTTTGTCATTTAAGGCTGTTGAAATTTATTTTCATTGTTGGACCCACCGTTCTTAAATGAGGTTGAACCTCATGCCAAATTGAATAATAGAACAAATCTAGCAGTTTTCAGTAAACAATGTCTATTTTCCCTCCTTCCTAGTAATAGAGACACTTTTAATCTCTGAGGGTTTTTCAGATAATGAAGTCCTACGGCCTCAGTTGCCACGAAGGTTTAATAAAATAAACCGTTCTCAGCTAAAAAAAAAAAATTCTTATGTAGTTTTCTGGTCTTTAATAAAAACCCATGCTCTGCAGAGCTTCTTCATTTGAACTCGGATATGCCTGAAATTAAATTCAAAAATATAAAGAAAATTGTATTTTGTCACGTTTTGTATGACAATCCTGACCAAAACCAACGTCAGTTCTATCTAATCAGAAAAATAATACAAATTTTTAGACTTCCTGGAATTTCATGGGGATTATTTATATTAATGGCATAAAAAATTGCTTTGGATTCTTATTTTTTTTTTAAATACTGGATTCTTTTTTATATTCTTAGCTATAAATGAAAGAATATTCTTAAATTTGATGAGCAATAAAAATCTCTCCAAACATGTATCAAGTTGAAGAATTTAAACAAGAATTTTCTCTTTTTTTGTTTTTTTGTACCTATAAGTTAAAGTTTTCATATAACGGGAATATGTTAAATTGAGACGAAGTTTATTTATACCATTTGTAATAGGCCTATGTGTTTTTTGTTGAATTCTACTTTTCAAAGTAAATGCCTGTGCAAATGCGTGATAACTGTGCCTGATAGCTATAATTGCAGCAAAACCTTTTTTTATACATTTTCGATATGTTAAAAATATGTAAAAATACATGTTTCAAAGTTGTCAAACTTATTTTAATAGTGCATATAGCAATCATATTTTTTTATCAAGGATAAAGTACTTTTTGAGTTAAAACCAAGTTTGTTTACTCCATTTCCTAGTCTTTTCTTATTTAACTTCTGCTGTCAATGTGCGTTGCCTGTAAAAATCTTTCCTTTTGCTCTTAAATATCGTATCTGACATTTTCATGGTTTCTTCTTTTTCTTGTTCCTTTTATTTATCTTTTTCTACTTTTTATTCTCTTTGTTCTTCTTTTATTTTTCTTCTTCTTGAAACCAAGGTTTCATGATTTCTCCTTCATGCTAATAATTCTTTTTTGTTTTTATTTTATTGATGTTCTCTAATTTTACTAGTGCTTGATTCTTCCCTATTGCTTACAAGTTGACATGGTAATTTTGCCGTGACTGGGGATACAATGATTTTATTCAAGGAAAAGTAATTAATATTAAGGATTGTGTTTAAGCCTCAATTTGTCTTCATTTTTCATTCTGTTTTCGACATTTTTTTGGACATTTTCAATGTTCAATAAACACTAGGCTATCAAGGAGGCACACTCGTGCCTCTATAAAGAGGCGACACACGACAATGTTAAGCGATCTTCGGTTCCAGTGGTCGCAGACGGATGGGGAGGGATGCATTTCGTAGCCCGAGCTCCAACTAAGAAACCTGCAAAATTTCATCCCCCTCCAACTTTTTCTTCATGGGGAAAATCTGGCCGAAAGTTTCGACCTGTCAACCCAAGCCCCCCTTTAACGTTGTCCGATCGGGCTGAAATTCACAAGTTAAGGTCCCCTAGGGCCCAGGAGCTTATCCGCGAAATTTCAGCTTGATCCGATAACTCCTTCCCTGTTTTCCAGAAACCACGCATAGCCACTTAAAATTCATTTACTTTCTTTTTCGCCACGCCTACAGGTCACATCCGACATCGGATCTGGGTGTACGAAGACTCATTCGATGCGGAATTCTCCGAGTAAGTGCCCATGAAAGTTTCGTAGGAAAATCTTAACCCCCCGAAAGTTTCGACCCTCCAACCCCCCACCCCTTTTAACGTTGTCCGATCGGGCTGAAATTCACAAGTTAAGGTCCCCTACGACCCAGGAGCTTATCCGCGAAATTTCAGCTTGATCCGATAACTCCTTCCCTGTTTTCCAGAAACCACCCATTAGCTATTTAAATTAACGGATTTCTCTTCATAAGAGCCCATGTTAATTTGAAATTTTTAAAAGCTATTGAGAAGTTATATTAACACACATGCAAGTTATTAGCTCAGTTGGTAGAGCGTGAGACTTTTAATCCTCTGGTCAAGGGTTCAAGTCCCTTACGGGCGATTTTTTTTCACAACATCAAAAAAATTTTGATAACACCTGGACAGCTTATCATTTGAGAGATAACAGAATATTAGCTTCTTATGAGCAAAAGAAACATTTCGGTCATTCTATCTATTTTTTTTTCTATTTTATACAATGATTTAAAAGCGGGGGTGGGTTCCTCTCCTAATTCCTGTACGAGGAGTACAGGAACTATTAAATTACATCCACCATGGATTGTAGAAAAACGTACAGAATTAATATGAAAAAAAATTGAACCTGTACAAAAGAGTCTTTAAAAGCGGGGGGTTTGCCTCTCCTAATAGTCTTCTTATAGTCCTAATAGTCTAATAGTCCCATGTTAATTTTTGAAATTCTTAAAAGTTACGAATATCAACATTCAAGTACATCAAAATAATCAGCTCGGCACGGCGAGAATGACTGCAAGCATCATAAAAATCCAGCTCCATTCCAGAAAAATTTTTGATAACACCTGGACAGCTTATCATTTGAGAGATAACAGAATATTAGCTTCTTATGAGCAAAAGAAACATTTCGGTCATTCTATCTATTTTTTTTCTATTTTATACAATGATTTAAAAGCGGGGGGGGGGCGGCAGCCACCCAAGTTCCTCTCCTAATTCCTGTACGAGGAGTACAGGAATTATTAAATTACATCCACCATGGATTGTAGAAAAACGTACAGAAATAATATGAAAAAAACTTCGTTTTCTTAAAGAGTTAAAGAGGCTGCGTCCCAAAGTCGAACCTTAAAACGTACAGGAATTAGAAGAGGCAGTTGGGGGGCTGCCGCCCCCCAAACCCCCAGCTTTTAAAGACTCTTTTGTACAGGTTTTTTGTTTTTTTTGCTAACCCCCAGCTCTTGGCTTCGGAAAGGCCCTCTTTTAATTAACAAAAAATTGAAATGAATGAATAATGGAATAACTTCGAAAAATGTTAAACACAAGAGGACAGGAGAACCATTGCGCCGAAACTAGTAATTAGTAACAATGAAGTCCCCCCCCCAAAAAAAACCTGTACAAAAGAGTCTTTAAAAGCTGGGGGTTTGGGGGGCGGCAGCCCCCCAACTGCCTCTTCTAATTCCTGTACGTTTTAAGGTTCGACTTTGGGACGCAGCCTCTTTAACTCTTTAAGAAAACGAAGTTTTTTTCATATTATTCTTAGAAGGAGCATCGCTAGGGCACTATGTAGTCAGACTGATTTTGATTTTCTTGATCTAAATCGCCCTACTGATTCTTTCTTTGAGAACAACCTAGCCAACGGTTTCGGCAATTTGCTCAAAAGTGTGAAAATGTTATATTCTGGTAAAACTAATTCGGTGCTTTTGCCCCAGGCAAAACTCTGTGAGTTTAAAGGAGGGGTTTCAGCTTTTCAAATTTTGGTAGCCAAGAAATTTGAAGGTACCTAAAATCTGTTGTGCAGATCCTTAATTTTGGTGCTCATAAGAACAGATCTGTAACTTAATTCCTGTGTGCTATTTGGTATTTTTCAGCTTATTGGTATTTTGGTATTTTTGTATATTATACTCTGTACTGGTTTAGTGACTGAAAAAAAATATAACTCTTTCATTCACACATTATGAGTACAGATGGGATCCTGGCTTTCAAAAGCTAGATTTAACTGATTAGTTCTAGTTCTTTTTTTTCCTGTTCAAAGTGACAATATTGACAAAAACGTTTTTCTCCCTTTAAAAATTGTAAAATTTCGAACGACCTAAAAACATCTCATAAAGTCACAGTTTTCTGGTATGAATAGGCCTAAGATTGGTCCAGGGAGGGGGATATTTTGATTTTAATTCCCTTGAATATTTGAGATTTCATTGCAACTTGAAGTGATTCCATGTCAACCCCCTAGTTCAGGATTGTCGTCAAGTACTGTCTTATGTTCCAGTTGGGAAAAACAAAATGTGTCCGAATGCTCAGAAAGCTGTGGTCCTGGAATAGCAACTATTCACTATCAGTGTGTCAAAACATCCTCCGAACGATCAACAACGATTATGAATGCGACGTTTTGTAGTCACTTGACCATTCCAAATAGACAAGAAAATTGTGTTGGACCATGCCTTAAAGCTTACTGGAGATATGGCGAATGGTTGCCGGTAAAACAAAATTTTTCTATAATTTCAATCAGCTATATTTTCTATCTTTTAGTTTTTAATGATAATAATGGTTAACTATTTGCAAAATTCTGACTCGGAACATGAATTTTATATGAAAACAACTATTTATATCCTAATGGTAATCAAATTAACTGGATTTTGCTGCAACAAATAGCTACGACAGAATTTTAGTGAATAGCTAACATTAATTTATATTCAGTTACGTAAATTTATTTATTTGCTTATGTTTAGCTAATATTTAGTCATATTTTGTTAATGCTTAGTTTAGGTGAAATACAAAAAAATTGTACTTAGCTATCACACATGGATTTTAACCACATACCTGTTAATCATAAAAGCCACTGTTAGGAATACTTTAACTAGGGACGAAAATTTAATTAAAAGCAATTATTTATACTTTGATATTAAAAAAATTACCATAATTTTGCCAAGATAAATAGCTGAATCTCAACATAGTTTCAAGATTCAATAAATATTGTTTCATCGTTTCAACAAATATTTCACTGTTTATCAATATTTATGGTTGTGATCTTATTTGGGAGCGTGAAAGATGAATTTTCAAAGAAAAGTTCTATTTTGAAAAATAAGAAAGGTTTCAAGATATGATGACCCGAAAGGGCTCTGTCTCCACATTATTTGACATTAAATATATTAAGGTCAGTTCAAGGGCAACTAAGGGCCCTTAGAAGCAGTCACAGCCTTTCTTTGCTACAATGTGTTACCTTTCGGAGTTTTTACTTGCTTTTAAACGAATCTGTCAACCGTCTCCTTTAGCACCTTTGGTCTTGGTTTTATCCGAATATTTTGAGCTAAAAAAAGTGCATTACCCCTTGGTTGTATTCAGAGGGGGGAGGGAGTAACTACCTGGTTTGGGTTCCCCCTCGAATGCGACTTTGTGATGATGTGCAGTTTTAAGCTTGGATATACCCAAGTCAAACCTGACATAAAATGAAACGAATCTGAAAATTCGAAAATGAAGATTCGTTTAAAGGAAGCAATAAACACGGAAAATAAGGATATTGTAGCAAGGATGAATTGGGGCTACTCAGCTCTTAAGTTATTCCTAAGAAATCTAGTAAAAAATATTTCTCGCAGAAATTAAAGAACATTTCTCCGACACGTAAATTGGTCTTAAAACTGGTCTAGCTCCATGAGAGGTAAGCCTCTTTTTCTCCTTTTTTTGTAACCTTCCTCCTCTCCTATAAAGTTCAAAATTCATCCCTGTATCGTCTAATTTCCAACCAGCACTATTAATTTTTGTTGTTGTAAGATACTAAATTTAATTATATGCTACTTATGACCTAGTCATTATTTTTGCTCTCTTTTGAATTATGTCTCAGATTAAAATTAACTTTCCCTAAATAGCAACATAGTCCAAAAATTCTATAACCAAAAATGAGAAAACCAAAAGTTTGAAGTCTAGTAGAAAACTTTGTTGGAAATCAGACTTGCTGTGATAATCAAATATTTTTGTATAGAATACTGTATGAAAATAAATTAAATTGCCAAAAGAGCAAAACACTGGTAATTGCACCAATGTTTGTATATGTTTACCAAGGGATTACACGATTCAAAAACTTTAAAAAATAAAACCAAAAGTTAGAAACTTAGTAGAGATTGCCTTTAGAAACTGGGCTTACTTTAGTAATCAAATTATCTTAGATAAAAGACATTTTGAAAACATTCAATTGCGTAAAGAGTAAAAAACTTGTAATTGTAAAAATAAGGTTATTATATAAACTGAAAAAATATTTACGTTGTCTGAGCAATAACTTTAATGTTTTAATTCAAACTAGAAAAATGCCTGACAATTTTAATGTTAGTTGTATTGTTTGTTAGATAAAATCCACTCGCTCCCTGATTAAGCTTACAGGTTTGAACGCAACCAGTTATATAATGTCAGTACGAAGGCCCAAAAACTAAAATTTGCAATTATTACAAATTTTGATTCAATACTTGACAAGGGATTACAACAATTCTAAAACATTAAAAAGAAAACAAAAAGGTTGAAGCTTAGTAGAAATCGTTGTTAGACAAACCTTATAACCGAATTTCGTTTCTTATAAGTGGAAGCAATATCATTTTAAGACATGAAAAGAAGTTGAAAAAAAAAAAATAAATTCAATTAAGAGTCACTAAAGTTATTATATAAACTGCAAGAATATTTACGGTGCCTGAACAATAACTTTAATGTTTTAATTCAAACTTGAAAAATGCCTGAAAATTTAAAAATTAGTTTGTTTTTTAGTTATATAATCTCCTCTATCTACCCTTCCACCCCCACCACGATAGTGAATGTATCGTCTTCTTATCTATGACGCATACAAAATTACAGATGGAAAGTAATTAAGACAACAAATAAAGTTTAATAGCATTGTATTCACTGTGGAACCCTTCATGTTCCCGAGGAAAAAGTAGCAAACAAAGGTAATTCCTCAGGAGATTGCTGCTTGCATGGTCGTTTTGCATTATCACCACCACAATGTCCCAATGAATTGGTTTGCCTTTTTGTAAGCCGTCACTCGCTCTCTGAAGAGTTTTATAAACGTATTCGAAACTTTAACTCGTGTTTGATCTAGCTTCATTCAACGTAAGCGATGATTGAAACAGCTTTAAAGTAGCTGGACCCATTTATCACAGAAACAATTTAATGGTACATCCATCACAAACTACTGAAGGTGAAATTGAGCCACCTTTGTATGGCCAAATGTACTTTTTAAACCCCAATGAAGCTGTTGAGGAACGCCTCACACATTCTCTAAATCATGGGATCTCCCGTGATCTAATGAATATCTTGGAAGAAATATTACGAGACACAAATGACTATGCCAAAGGTTACGGAAAAGTACGTGAAGTTGAGGAAGATACAAATCAGCTTGCTGCTTCACTGTGACAACAGCCTCCAAAAGTGCAGCTCATTTTAACTGTGCCAGATGGTGTAGATTATAGAGGCTTCAACCCTCCTGGATGTAATGAAGTATGTGTTGTGCTTACTCTTAATGCTAACCATAGTTTTCCACCAAAAGATATGGTTGTAAGACAACGTGGCAAAAATCTTGTCATTTTAAAGAATACTGACCATATGTGGAGCCTTTTCTCTACTTAATGTTTTTTCCAGCTGGAGCGTCAGGATGGTGAAAGAATATGGCTACTTCAAACACTTTATGTAAGTCGTAGACATATAATACGGTTTGAATTAGTAAGACATCGTATGCTTTTTAACCTGAACATGCCAAAAGACTTTCTGTGCAAGATGTAAAACCTGACCTACGTCGAATCGGTTTAAATGCTTTGCATTTTGGTGAAAGACTTTTCCAACAGTACCATGTCGATACCAATATTCTTGTTGAGTGTGATCGTATTGAATGGAATAGATTCAACCAAAATTTAAGTTAAAAAAAAACAAGTTTTTTTAACTGAAAGTAAGGAGCGACATTAAAACTTAAAACGAACAGAAATTACTTCGCATATGAAAGAGGCTGCTTCCTCATCAACGCCCCGCTCTTTACGCTAAAGTTCGACTCTTTCTCTCAATTCTTCTTTTTAAAACAGTAAAAAATTTTAGCGTAAAGAGCGGGGCGTTGATGAGGAAGCAGCCTCTTTCACATACGAAGTAATTTCTGTTCGTTTTAAGTTTTAATGTCGCTCCTTACTTTCAGTTAAAAAAAACTTTTTTTTTTTAATTTAATTTCTGAATGTTTTTGAATCAATGTATGTTTTGATTTTTGCTCTCCGCAGAGGAATAATTAAAACGAAATTTGCATTTTTTTTTTTGCTAAATTGCTTTCTCATAATTTTGATCGAATGATTTTGAGGAAAAAAGAGCGGGGAGGAAGCCTAGTTGCCCCCGATTTTTTGGTTATTTAAAAAGGCAACTAGAACTTTTAATTTTTTACGAATATTTTTATTAGTAAAAGGTTTACGTAACTTATAAATTAGCTTACGTAAAGAACTTTTGTATTCTCATATTTTTATTACATATATGAGGGGGTTCGCCCCCTTGTCAGATCCTCGCTCTTTACACTAAAGCTTAAATTTTGTCCCAATTCATTAAGAATGACCCCAGAATCACAAAAGCCGTAGAATAAATAGTTGAAATTACTAAAAATACTTTAGCGTAAAGAGCGAGGTATTAGGAGGAGGTGAGCCCCTCAAATGGGTAATAATTTCTGTTTGTTTCAAGTCTTAATGCTGTTCCTTACTTCCAGCTGAAAGAACTTTTTCATATTTATTTTTTCATTGTTTTTTTTTAAATAATGCTAGTAAATCCTGATCTCCCTTCATGGAAATTTTCTTCCCCCATGACAAATTATCGATGGAAAGTTCCCCCAGCATATCCCCCTCTTCTCAACCCCTCCCCCAACCAAAAAAATCCTCCTGAAAACGCCTGTACACTACCCAATAACCATTACTATATGTAAGCACTGGTCAAAGTTTGTAACTTGTTGCCCCTCCCACGGGGACTGTGGGGGAGTAAGTCGTCCCCAAAGACATAGTTATAAGGTTTTTCGACTACGCTAAATAAAATGGCTAAGAATAAAAATGGCAACGGATCAGAATTTTGATCCGTTGACTTTGGTAAAATAATTAGCGTGGGAGGGGGCCTAGGTGCCCTCCAATTTTTTTGGTCACTTAAGAAGGGCATTAGACCTTTTCATTTGCGTTAGAATGAGCCCTCTTGCAACATTCTAGGACAACTGGGTCGATACGATCACCCCTGGGGAAAAAAAACAAACAAAAAAACAAATAAACACGCATCCGTGATCTGCCTTCTGGCAAAAAATACAAAATTCCACATTTTTGTAGATAGGAGCTTGAAATTTCTACAGTAAGGTTATCTGATACGCTGAATCTGATGGTGTGATTTTCGTTAAGATTCTATGACTTCTAGAGGGCGTTTCCCCCTATTTTATAAAAAAGGCAAATTTTCTCAGGCTCGTAACTTTTGATGGGTAAGACTAAACTTGATGAAACTTATATATTTAAAATCAGCATTAAAATGCGATTCTTTTGATGTAGGTATTGGTATCAAAATTCCATTTTTTAGAGTTTTGGTTACTATTGAGCCGGGTCGCTCCTTACTACAGTTCGTTACCACGAACTGTTTGATACTATTATTACTGAAAGCTACGTAGGTGTTAAACGACTTCTCAATGACTTAGCCTCAAAACAAAATGCATTCTTTGGTAAAAAAAAGGTAATACTAACGTCATCATTCGTCGGATCAACACGCTACTTTGCTGAACAATATGAAGGTGCCTTGGCTATTGGTTGTTGCCTTGGACCCCCAGATTTCTTTATAAATGTGGCGTGCAACCTGGATTGGCCTGAATATAAAGAAGCAGCAAGTATTAAATTTGATGATACTGTTGCAGAAAATTCCCTTCAAAATCGAAATTGATGATTTTATTTCAGCCGAAATTTCCAATTCCAACGATACATTAATAAGAGAATTGGTCTTAAAGTGGATAATTCATAATCCATGCGGAAATTTAAATCCAAATGCGATCTGAATAATCAATAAAAATGGAAAATTTCGAATCAGAAAATGCCGCTTCAATTTCCAAAGCAATACAATTCAGTCACATCTCTAGCCGATGCTGGAAAACCAAAGTATCGGTGTCGTTATGATCCAAAAATAGACGAAATGAATAGAGAAGAATTTTCACATGACGGTGCTGTTTATCGAAAAGATTCCAGTAATCGGCGAATTACTCGTGATAATTATCATGTCGCCACATATAATCCTCACATGCTTAAAAAATTCGAATGTCACGTAAATGTCGAATATGTTGGAAATATAGGTCCGGTAAAGTATCTATATAAATACATACACAAGAGACATGACTGTCTTTCAATAACAGATATCGAAAATGAATGGTGCATGCTTTGCAATGAAGCACAAACCTATGTGGAAGGACGCTGCAATACACCAACCGAAGCCTGCTGGCGATTATTTAGTTACAATATCCAATTAAAGAGCCATGTCGTTCAACGTTTAAATGTTAATTTTCCTGGAAATTACCTGATGCAAATGTCAGCCAAGCCCATGAATATTTGGTAGATAGTATAAAACAAGGCCTCAATGCTGGAAGTGTATTTCCGACACAACAAGGCGTTGAAGCAAATAAAAAACTTGGAATTTCTCTATTATTGGAAAATGCCTGAACACTATAGATAGAATGGAAATACCAGTACATGGGAACAAAAAATCCGCCAATTGGACGAATTCACAACATAATATTTATAGCCCATCCGAAGTGCTTCTATTTGCAAGTACTTTTGTATCATGTGAAGGATGCAACAAGTTTTAAAGATCTTAAAACAGTTAAAAACACTGTTTAATCTCATAGAAAAATTATGCCTGGCTCATGGCCTTGAAATTGACAATAAACAGTGTTTCGACGCCTTAGAAGAATTTGCACTATCCAAAATGCCTTCTATAATGCGAATACTCTTCACACAGATTCTTGTTTTTGGTGATCCTGCAGATCCAAATGCTCTTTGGGAAAGATTCAAAAACCAGTTGGCAGAGGATTTCATTTGGCATGAAAGACGAAATAATTTAGCTGAAGATCTTGAAGTAAAGCGTGCATATGAGAATATTGCATCTAAGAAAAAATTGATGGCAATAGAAGGTCGAAATTTAAATTTTTGGGTTGAATGATATAGTATGGACAACATTGAGACCAACGAAAACGACCAAAATTGGTCAGCTAGTAGATCTTTTAGTTGATCAGCTGTTACTGGAGATAGTATGTATCTGCTTCTGCAAGGAGAACAGCTTGAAATTATTGACAATATTTTACTTTTGGACTAACAACACACAAAACCTTCGGCTTGAAAGTTCTACTTTCCTTAGATTTTGGTTCCTGTATAAGACTTGGTACGAGCAGAGGTTTAGAATTAGTTCAAGTAGATGTTATCCTACTTGACGAAACCACCCATGCTTCCCAAGTATGGCTTACCAAATATGGATCAGTTGTTGCAATCCATTGCAAATCCAAACTTGCCATTTGGGGATTTGGGGGGGGGGGATTTTAGTTGCTGGAGGTGTTTTCCGACAGTGTTTACCAGTTCAACCCCGAAGCAACTGCAGTGAAATACTCGATTTATCAATAAGAAAAAGTCATCTTTAGAACAATTTCAAATAAGTTTCCTTTGAGAAAAATATACGAGTTGATCCTGAACAGGAAGCATTTGCAAAGTACATACTCGAACTGGGAAATATTCATAAAATTAACTTAATAAAGTTGAGTTACCGAAAGACATAATTTCCAGTGGCAATTTAACTGAGGAAGTATTTAGAGAATTTTTGTCTAAGTATTGTTTCCGTTTAGTTAAAGATCCAGTTATTATAGTTAATTAAGTTAATTAAGTTTCGTGCCACCCCAACAGCTAGTAGGGAATATAAATGACGACCGGGACAAAAGGAATGTTCGATTAGCAATCACCATCAACAAAGCTCCGGGATACAAATGACGACCGGGACACAGGGAATATAAATGACGACCAGGACACTCAAAAAGAAATTACAGACCGGGACACTAGAACACAAATGACGACCGGGACAAAAATGACGACTGGGACACCGGGACACAGGGAATATAAATGACGACCGCGACACTCAAAGAGAAATTACAGACTGGGACACTGGGACACAAATGACGACCGGGACACAGGGAAACAACAACAACGGGGACGCCGGGGGGCACAGGGGGATATATAAATGACGACGGGGACACAGGGAATGTTCGATTAGCAATCATCATCAACAAAGCTCAAGGGCAATCATTAGAATAATGAGATATAGATCTGAATACAGATTGTTTTTCCCATGGACAATTATACGTTGCATGTTCAAGAGTCGGTAAACCTTACAATCTATTCACATGCACACAGCCAAGAATGTTGTATATTCGCAAGTTTTACGTAGTTAAAAATATATATATACATATATATATTTATCTATATTCACAGGTGGGACACAGGGACACAACTACAATGGCGCGTAACTAATATGGTGCGTAACGACTTGCGCGCGGGGGGGCTTGGGGGGGTGGGGCGAAGTGCCCCCCCCCCCCCAACTAGGTGTTGGGGTGGCACTTCGCGTCAGCTAGTATATATATATATATATATATATATATATATATATATATATATATATATAATTGAAGCTAGCATCCCAAAAATTGCTAAAAGTAGATTAATCAGTTTGGCTTCTAAATAGCTCAATTAACAAATTAACTGCTTTTCTAGTGTACAAAATCATGTGGTGGAGGTATTCAAAGAAGGTCATTTTCATGTCATGACGATAGAGGCAAAAAAATTGAGGATTTTTACTGTAATAAAACCTCTTTGGAGATAACACAGTATTGCTCTGGAGAAGCATGTCCAGAATGGAAGTTTGGCGAATGGAGCCCTGTAAGTAGCATAAATGAAATAAGTAATGGTAATGTGCTGCTTTTGTAAAGTTATAAACAATCTCTGCCTGATTCTGGAAATAGCCATCTTCCCATCAAAAAGAAACACACAAATCTGCAGAAGAAAGGAAAACTGAAGTATTTTAACCTCATTTTCTAAGTATATTAAAATTGAATAAAAACTAATTTTTCAAGAAACAAAAGTGCGAGCGGGCAAAAAGAATAGAAAAAAACTCCAGTATTTCACTACCTTGTTGAAAGAGCTGTTTTAGCTTCGGACCCAGGTTTACAAAATATGCCATATTTAGATTTCACTATAGATGTCACTTCTGCCCTTTCGGAACATATTTCTAATCTTGCAGAACATTTTATTTTGTTCGATAATGTCTCTTTGATTTCTAGGGACCAGCGTTTAAACTAAAATTTTAAAAGCCAAAAAGAAAAAAAAAAGACTCCGGTTTGTCACTACATTGTTGAAAGGGCTTTTTTAGCTGCGAACCCATGTTTACAAAACATGTCATATTTTTAACTATACTTAGTCTTAATCCTACTGTATTCCAGTGCTAGGTTTGGCTAAGCGCTAAGTGTATATTCTACATTATGCACACATCCCATTCCATAGTCAATGGAAATATGAGACTGTATAAAAATTTAAACACTATATTCACTTCCAAAATTGATTACTATAAAGAAATAACAAAATCAACAAATGGCCATATACAACATAAATTAAATGCAAACAAAACAAAATACAGTTCTTAATTTTAAGATGATTAGATTGCACTGGTTGATGAGCTGTCTAGTTAAAAGATATTTTTGGGGAAGAACTTTAGAATATAAATGCCTGGCTAAATTCTTATTACCGAAGGCCGATTCTTTTTTAATTTTTTGGCGTTTGTTTTAAGTCTGATTCAGTAGACCACCCATGAGAGTGATCAAGTGGCAGATCAGCCAGCTTGAAAAGTTCTACCTGAAAAATATCTAACTGAATATAAACTTTAACCTAACAAGGATAACTGTTCGAAACAAATGTATTAGATCTAACAGGCCAGTCTCAGACACACAGTCCTATGGTAATAAGGCATCGATGTTATTAATGCCTGTATTGATTAATCTTTTAAGTTTTGGTACTCATGGAAATTTCCCAAAGCTCGGTCTAAAGAGAAAAAGAGAGATTATTGTCTTTAATTTTCGGTTAATAAAGTGTGCTTTTGTCTGTTGGTTTGATTTTTTACTTATTTTTATAAGCCTTTTGTCCCTTATTTCTGGAAAAAAGTTAGCTGTGTCTTTTTTAAACACGGACAGATAACGCTTGGTGGGAACTTTTCAATTCAATTCAATTCAATCATATATATTTAAACAAAAACACATAATCTGCCAGGAAAGCACAAAAGTTCTTGACTAGGGCAGAAACTTAATTAAAGAATAATTAAACAATCAACTAACAGAAACAACGAATCAACTGGATTTATCAAAAAAAGAAAAAAAGAGAAAAAAGGGGAGTGATGAAGAGAAAGAAAAGAAAATTAAGAAAAAGAAAAGACAAGAAAAAGACCGAAAAGATCAGGAAAGAAAAAATTGATCAGGATGTATTTTATCTGGAAAGATAAAAAGCTTTGGTATTTTAAAACGTGTTTTGCTCTTTTGTGTGAAAGCCAGTAAATTGAACAAAAAGTTTTGGATCACCACGAGAGGCGTAGCTCCAGTATTTTTATAGGAGCAAGAGGGGTCCGTATCCAGATAGTCATATATAATGATTTTACTCCAATTTTTTTTTGGGGGGTGAGTAAATCCCAAAACCTTGCCCCCCCCCAAACGTTGCCCCTGATCACCACTATCTCTCTGTTTTTCTATGCTTGTTCTGTCAATCCTGCTGGTTATGATCAATGGCTTTATGTTTTGGTTAGGCTTTTTTTTGTGCTGATTCAGACGATCAATTAATTTTCCAAATAAATTAGATTTTAAGATTTCGCTTTTCTTTCTTACTTGCATGATCAAATCAGGTAGAATGATGGAATGTAGGAATGCCAATTTTATATAAATTTCTAGCTAATTAAAGTCCCTAGGAAACTGTATTAAGGGATTAGGGACAAGAGTAGGGTGCTCCTAATTTGAACCTGTATTCCTCGGGACGCGCCCAGCTTCTTAAATAACCCTTGATGTTAATTACAGTACGGATTTAACCCGACAAATAGGTATTGCTAGGTCTCAATGGGTATGAAAATACAACAACGTTGAAGTGACCAAATGACTAAAACATAAACTAGAACAGGCTAACAGTTTTAAGCTGAAGCCTTTAGAGAATATTTAATACTTCTGCTAATTTTTTCTTCTACAGCTACTACTAGTAAGGCTAACGGCATTAGGAAGAAATTCTCAGAAAATGGGGGTTCTTGAATTAAGTCAAAACACACAAAGAGCATGCAGTTTGTCAAAAGGGTGTATCAGCAATGTCTCAAAAATGGCTTAGACTAAAAATTGCAACCTTCAGGGAATATTTAGCGGGATTTGGAACTAAATCAGATCTCAATATGTGCATAAACAATGCCAAAAGAGTGTATCAGCAATATCTCAGAAATGGCTTGGAGTATTTCCACGATACATTGAAGGGAATGTTCAACTAGCCAAAAGGCCCTATGTGTATGCTACTACTACTTTTTCTATTGTTAGCTTGCTACTTCTACTAAGGATATTAAGATGAAATGTTCTCGAAACTTTAAGTCGAGATGTTGGAATAAATAAAAACATACTATGTGTATGTAGGCTCTCAAAAGTGCATATCAAAAATATACTAGAAACGACTTAGGAGATCCAGTTGAAACATATAGGATATGTTAAGGGGCGTGTTGAATTAACCACATGGCAATCAGTGCATACTACTGCTACTGTTACTACAACTGTTGATATTACTACTACAACTACTAATACTATTGCTAACACTACTACTACTACTGCTAATGCTACTAGTATTGCTTCAACTACTACTAATGAAACTAAGGTATTGGATGAAACTTCAAGGGATTTTTTTTTTGGGGGGGGGGGGGTATCGAAGTAAATTGAAACAATCTATGTGCTTGGGGGCTATCACAAAGCTATAAGACCTAGATCCTAGGAATAACCTAGAGTTTTAAGTTGAAGCTTTCAGTATATATTAAGGAAGATACTGACCAAAACAAAAGGTACTACTTGCATGCTACTACCGCTTCTTTTATGGCCACTGCTTCTACTGTTGATACTACTACTACTGCTATTAAGATTAAAGGTGTCACGATGAAATTTTCGAGAAATGTTGAGGGACATCTTAAATTAAATAAAAATATGCTATGTGTATCCAGGTTTTCAAATGGTTGTATCAGCAATATTTCAGGAACAGCATAGAGCATTAAGTTAAAACTTTCAGGGCATGTTGAAAGGGATATTGATCTAATAAAATGACTCTAGGTGCACACTATTGGTAATTCTTAAAATATTACCAATGCTACTGCTAACGGTGCTACTGCTATTAAAGCAACTGGTGTGGAGGTGAAATTCTTGGGGGCTGTTGAGGAGAATGTTAGATTAAATCAAGGCATGAGGTTATCAAAAGGGCATATCAGCAATATTTTAGGAATGGCCAAGGGTTTTAACTTGAAACTATCAGTGCATGTTGAGGATTTGTTCAACTATCCAAAAAGGTACTATGTGAATACTAACATGGCTACTATTACTATTACTACTAGCCTACTGCTCTCACTATTACTACTCCAACTAATGCCCCTGCTATTATTGCTACAATGACTGCGACTGCTACTACTGCTAATTTTAAGGATGTTACGGAAAACGTTGAAGGAAATGGTAAGGGCGGTGAAGAACAAAATCAGAGCACACCATCTGCGTGCAGTTTTTCAAAAAAGTGTCTCAAAAGTTTTCCGAAATGGTTTATAGTATTAGGTTGCAGCTTTCAGGGAATTTTTAGGTTTTTCTTTTAAACTAAATCGAAACACACTATGTACATGCCAATTATCAGAGAGGTGTATCAGCAGTATCCCAGTAACACCTTAGGGTATAATTAATATTACTTATACATAACTGGTGTTATTAATATGACTTTCAGGGCTACTAATATTATTACCACTTTTGCTAATAGATCTATTTCTAAAACTACTAACATTACATAGTTTAAGTGCATCCAGGTTGTCGAAATTGCCGAGGCATGATATACTAGGACCTACATACATAAAAAGTTACCTAAAAACCTACATAAAAAGTTCATTTTGAAATAAAATTAGATCAAAAGGCACTATTTTTATGCTTATTGTCAAAAAAAGTGTGAGCAATATCTAAAGAACAGTTGAGAGTATACAACTTGCAGGGCAACTACTACTTCTACTGCCATTATTGCAGTTGTTACTGCTGTTGGACTAAATAAAAAATAGTTTAGGTGCACTCAGGCAGTCGAAATGGCACAGATACTACGTCTATGTAAATAAAATAGTTTAGGTGCACTCAGGCAGTCGAAATGGCACAGATACTACGTATATGTGTTTCTGCAGTGTATCTAAAACATGTTGTATGGAAGATGTTGAAATAACACAGAAGACACTGTTTCCATCAGAGTTTATCCCTAGTGCGTATTTGTGACATGTTAGAAATGACTTAAAGCTATTAAGTTGAAACTTTCAGAGCATGTTGAGGGGCATGTTTAACTAAATGTGGATGTTGAAAGGGAGTATCTACAATTTTTTTTCAATCGATATGGGCATTAACGTCAAATTTACTGTGGATATTGAGGTGTATATTGATTAAAGTCAAATCACACTAAATACAGGCAGGTTGTTAAACGGGCGTATCAGCAATATCTTTGGAACAGCTGCAGCTATTCAATTGCAACTTTATTCCCTACTACAATTACTAAGGCTACTTCTACCACTAAAACCGCTACTACTACTACAACTGCTACTTATGTTACTATTGCTACTAGTAATGCAGCCCCTACAGCATTTACTTAAGGCTGCGAATGCATGCATTTGCGACTACTTACGATTGTGAATGCATGCAAATGTGACTAATTGTAACTCCAAATAATAGTGTCTACGACTTGTAGTAGCCGTAGTAGTAATAGTAGTTGAAATAGTAGTAGTAGTAGCAGTAGTAGTAGCAGCATTAGAAATAGCACTAAAAGTAGGAGTACTTGTAGCAAACGCAGTAGTAGTAGTAGCAATAGCATTAGAAATAGCAGCAGCAGTAGTAGTAGCAATAGTCGTAGCCGTAGTATTAGTATTAAGTAAAGGAAGCAGTAGTAGCAGTAGTAGTAGTAGTGGTAGTCGTAGTATTCGTAGTAGTAGCAGTAGTAATACTAGTAGCAGTAGTAGCATTTAGAAGCAGTAGTATCAGTAGTAGTAATAGTTGCTGTAGTAATATTAAGAAGTAGAAGTATCAGTAGTAGTAGTAGTAGCAGCAATAGCAACAGCAGTGGTAGTCGTCGTAGTAGTTGTAGCACTACAAGTAGTAGTAGTAGTAGTAGGAGTAGTAGTAGCAGCATTAGTATTAGTTATAGTAGTAATAATAGAAGTAGTGGGGGTTATAGTAGTAGTAGTAGTATTAGCAAATAACGAAAGACGTTCTGGTCCTTATAAGCCTCAGGGGACATTAGTCCTACCCCTCTTTGTTGTAGTTTCTTTTTGTTTTGAGTTTGACTTAGATATTTGCTGTCATTGTGTTGCGAGAGCAACACTTTGGTCTTGTCTCTTTTTTTCATATGCCACCGATCCCAGCTTATTGCTGGAAACTGGTAAGGGTCTAACCTGTGCGGTTTTTACGGAAGGTGAGGACCTCGGGCCGGATTGATGAATATGACATTACATTTTGGAAAGCTCCGCAGAACTCTTGCCTGGGGCCAAAAAGGATGGTTTTCGCTTGTCTGCGAGCTAGAGCCTATGGTGTGCGAAGTGAAGTGGAGTTACATAGCCTATGTCAGAAAGGTGTATCTGAAGTTGTGCAGCCAAGCTTTCGTTCCATCAAACCATGTTTCTGCTTTCGAGTGGAAAAGTCTGTTCTAGCAGGCAAGCAGGCAGGGCCCACTTTCATATTGAAGATGGACTAAAATCTATAAGCGTTAAATATATGCGGCAGTTACCCGGCCCCACAGCCAATACATCATCTTTGAGTGATAAATAAAAAAAATTACAGAAGCAAAAATGTGGCATTTTCCCACGGGTCCGAAAGTGGTGCCATCTATTGTTTCTACCCATATCTGTTCGTGATTTCAGCTGAGTTTATTATTCGGTTTTTCGGACTTGGGATTGCGGTAGAGAAATGGTATTAGATGTGTCTAATAAACTTTATAAGTTCTCTCATTGCTAAAGAAATTAGAGCTTATCCTTTGCTTCTTTCTAAGTGGTGACTTTAGAAAGTTGGCCTACGGCAAAAAAATCGACTTTTGAAGTAAGACAGATAGAATTTTTTCGACGGCAATCGATAGCTCTTTATGAGCTGATCAAAGTATATGACATCCATTTTTTGGTACAAAAATTCCTTCATGAGGTACAACAGTTTGAAAGTTTTAAGGGGTTGACAACTTCAGTAGCAATGTACACATTGAAACGAAATCCTGGCCGATACAAATTGTGAGACATATAGAGGACTTGTAGGCAACTGTCGGCTGTTAGGTAATAATCACCTTCGGTAATGAAGGGTTAGCAACTTTTGCTAGTTGGTGTATATCTATTATTTGTTTCCAGTGTATTTGATGGTTAAACCAATTTGGTTCTAGCGGTGAGACATATAGGGGACATGTAAGTAATAATCGGCTGTTGGGCCACAATCATCTTTAGCGATGAGGGGCTTGCAACTTTTGCTAGTTGGCGTACCCATGTATTTGTTTCAGGTTAACTTGATGTCTATCACGGGAGAGGGACTTGTAAGTAAGAATCTTTCCACTTTGGGCTAGAAATTTGTGTAAATTGGTGCACATTGTATTTGATCTCTTTAAATCTGACAGAATTAATTGTTTACGCAACGGGTACAAACGATAACGTAAAACAATGAGGTAGTTTCGTAATAATTAGTGTCACCTATAGTATTTTAATCCTGAATAGTTACGGATAGCTTTATAATAACAACTAGATTATATAAGACATTGTTCCAAGTTTTCAATTGTCATGATATCTACGATTGAAAAGGACAAAGTTCAACTGGCTGCAAAGTCAATTTAGTCCCTTCTTTCGATACTATTTGGTTGTTGTTTTTTTCAACGCTAAGGAATCGCCTTTGATCATGTGAATACTGATCGATAGCGAAGAAACAAAACCAAACTGTCTCTCTCGCAACACATTAGTCGGCGAAGCCGGACAAAGGTTACCGCAACACTTCACGTTGCCCGGGCAACGTAGTTCTAGTTTCTGCTCGTTTTACGTTTCATTTACTTTTTGATAGTGAGTTAGGGTTGTTTTACGCTAGATAAATTATTTTAATTATTTCTCCTCGTCTTTGGTTTAACTTATATCTTTAATTTTCTTTGTAATAACCGTTCTGTGGAAATTTTCTTTAAATTAGTAAAACAAAATGCTGGTATGTCTGCATTGTATCTTCGAAAAGTATATATATTATTTCAAAATAGTTCTTGTTCGAGTAGGAATATGCACAAAATTACCGAAATAAATACGATGAATAGCTGTTTAACTTTGCTATTTTGTAATATAAGTTACTTAACGCAGGGACATAAAACGGTCAATGATTGGTCGTTTAAAAAAAGATCACCGATGAGCATCAACTTGATATTCTTAAGTATCTAAAACGAATTATTGCAGTTAGGCTCCTTGGTCAATGTAAAACCACTCCCATGCCTTAATATGCCACGGACCCATCGAAAGTACTGAAAAATAGCTCTGTTCAATGCTATTTATTGATCCAAAGTATAATAGATTTTGCATCTTCTATTTAAATTGCTGGCGTTTATATTCCACAAACACAAGAAATGGGGATATTAAGACTCCAGGTTTCATTTCCTGAAATTCAGAAACAAAAGTACAAACATTGTCAAGATGACGAGTTAACGGGTAAGGAGTCTAACAATGAGTACAACAATGACATAAGGGAGTTTTAGGGTAGATAAGGGAGTTTAATTATGATTAAAATAATCAATATAATTTTAGCGTTATCAAATACAGTGTTATTCAGGTGCAAATTTAGTTGTACTGACCCTTTCTTTGCCATATCCTGTCCATTTCCTTGGTATTTGTTAGGGTTCAAGCTATTTTGAGGGACTTGTAAAAATAAAAAAAATCGGTCTTTTGAAGAACACTACGGCTTAAATTGGTCTCTTTAGGAAAGCCTAATTCCATCCCGTCTAATGGTGCTGGTAATACGAGTAGGCTATTTAATTTTTTTCAACAAGCGTACTCTCGTGGGTTAGAAAAAAAAGTACAAAATCGTTGTACAATACGTTGTACAATCGTTTTACAATTTGTACGATTTTGTACAAGTACAAAATCGATTACAATATCGTGCCTTTTTGTGGTTCAATAGCCCCGTAGTATAAACTGATGTAAAAAAAACTACTCTTTCCCTAGGGCACAGAAAAAGAATAAAGGGGAAGGGGAAGAAAAGAAAGACTTTTTTTTTACCAAGCTTAGTTTGATGCCTAAAGCCGATACGAAGCAAAGCAACTGCTGCTCAGTTTTGGTAAGGAAGAAGGAAAGTAGGAAAGAAAGGTGAAAGAGGAGAAAAGAAAAAAGAGGTAAAATGGAACATGAGACATAGGCATAGGAAGTGCTTGCTTGAAATCTTAAGAGTCAAACCCAGCTAAAACGTTACCGTCTTTTGTGTTTTTAAGCTGTTAATGTGTTGTTTGTGTTGCTCAAAGAGTATTGGTAATTTGTAAGAGTGGAAATTGGTGCTAGAGTTGAAAAAGCAGTATCACCATCTAGTGTTTGGCATTTGTTGAAATTTCATTGAAAGTTATCAAGCTCAGTTTAATATTTAGTTTAATAATTTAAAGTTTAGTAGTTAATTCAATAAGTGTAATTTAAAAAACAATTTTAATAATATGTGCCTGATCTCAGTTTCTTATTACATAAATTTTCTAATTTTCAAGAAATACCAAGAAACACTAAATGCAAGGTGGTGGTGATTTGTTCTTGTTTAGAGATTAACTCCAATTTCCACACTTTTAAATAACTAATGTTCTTTGATACTGCTTGTATCCATGCTTGATTGAATGCATTTCAATTGCAAGTGCTCTGTTACCTGTGGTCCTGGCTACAAAGAACGTGGCAGCGGTTGTTATGTGGATGATTTGCCTGTTAAGTTCGATTATTGTAACATGACTGAATTGGACCCCAAATTGTTGAGGCGGCATTGCGACGAAGGTCCTTGTTTTATGTGGGAATTTGGTGACTGGAGTGAGGTAGGACCCTTTTAGTCCTAAACTGTCCGAGACCGAATGATTTATAGTTTATTGATGATTTTCTAGTACTTTTATCTTTACTTCTTCTTTATGAAAATGAAATTTAAGGGGAGAAATATGTATCATTTAAGTGCTTTTTGTATTGCCAAAAAAGCAATTATGTGTGGTTTCTTATTCTTATTTTTTAAGATTGAAATTATTCTTAAAAATTGTAATTACTCTGGTCCTAAAATGTGTAACGATTATTTTTTTTGCTGTACTTCCACTCTTTCTTTGCTGTATTTTCACCTGAGTGGAGTATAATATAATAGCATCATTTGCATAGAATAGGCCTATGTCTTTCCGGGGATGGAGCAGAATCAGTTGATTTTATTTTTATTTTATTTTTTTTAACAGGTTTTGTAATAATCATTTTTCCTAGGACTAGTTAAAGCTCCAAGACATTGCTTAAGTCAACCAAACATCAGTTATAGTCTCCCTTGTGCACTGTACGAAAGGATACACGTGTTAAACAAAACTTCAAAAGCCAAACTCAGCAAAATTAAAATAATTAAATATAAATGAGATTTTGCAAATATTATGATTTAGCTAGTTTTAACTGACTGAAAAACTATACAAATTCTGATTGATTCAAGTTAGGGCTAGAAAAATCCTGGTATTAATACAATGTCGTCGCAAATGATCAAAGGTCAAACCTAACCCCAATAGTACTTAACAGGGTAGAAACGAAACTTTTGGCATAGTTCTATTTAGAAAAATCAATTCCAAGCATAGCTTAACATAGAAAATCTTAACTCAAGTAAAATCCAACCCCTGAGAGATTCAACCACTAAAAATTTAACCCGTGAAAACTCATCCCACGCTAAGTTCAACCCATTAAAATAAATTTATCCCTTGAAACTTCCCCTTTTTTGGTTTCCCACCTTCATTCTTCCTAGCTT
The DNA here is from genome assembly GCF_032884065.1 of Artemia franciscana. Taxonomy (NCBI): domain Eukaryota; kingdom Metazoa; phylum Arthropoda; class Branchiopoda; order Anostraca; family Artemiidae; genus Artemia; species Artemia franciscana. Next base: position 54,961,993 of record NC_088863.1, on the reverse strand, counting down.
TTGAAACTCTTTAGTTGAAATTTCCGTCGGCTGAACTTTATTGGTATTTCTTTGAAAGGGCTGAATTTTTTGAGGGGTCAAACCTTTTTTGGGAGGGGGTCAGTGTTTTGTGGATTGCATTCTTCCTAGTTGCGATTTTTTCTGGGTTGTATATCACTAGACTTAGCTGAGTCGAATTTTACAATAGGTTCAATTTTTGGGCCAAGTTAATGCATATATGTATGTATTCATTTGTAACCCATCATACAAAATAATGAAGTGATGGAGTACATTGGAAAAAAAGGAAAAAAAGAAGAAAGAAACAACATATCGTAATTACATTCTAAAATACAAACAAAAATAATTCCACGTCAAAAAACAACATTTTGCCATTCATGGCCGGTTTGCTTATTGCACATGTGTACATATAGCTCAGCTAACTTAGCACACGGATCAGACAAGCTATATTTTTTCATCAAATAGGAGTTGCGGGTCCACGGAGGAACTCGCAACAGAAACTTCGTAAATTTGAAGAAAACGTGTTTCATCCTAAGATGGTCATATTCATTAAATATAGGGTAAAACGGTACTAAATACAGAATATGTGGCAGGACGACACTATTGTAAATTCTCGCAAGATGGGCTCTATTCAAATGAAACTGAGAACTAACAATTGTACCATATGCACGACTGATTTTTCTTCAGATTTTTTCCAATAGGATATTTTAACTTAACAGTTAAATTTCTTAACATTTAAAATAACTTAACAGTTTATTTTAACTTAACAGTATTTTTTCCAGTAGGATATTTTAACTTTTTTCCAATAAGATATTTTAACTTAACACAAGGCTTTACTTCTGTACCATTCAGATCTATAGATATATTTTATGATCTAGTCGTATCTATTTCATTAAAAATCAAAGCATCACATTTAGGGAAAGTCCAATATCACTGTAGTTTTTACATATCTCCAAAATACATTTTTCTAGCCCACTAATCGTCCTACTACTATTAAAAACGTCGTCTGCATAGCGTAATATCGACAAATCAGTACCTTTATATATACAGCACCAAGAAAGTTGGCACTGAGCTGGAAGCGTTGCATTATTATAAACCGTGGGAGAAGTAACCGCACCCTGCTTAACCCCGATATGAATTGGTATATCATCAGTCAGCAAACCAGGTATACGTATTTTTGCTTTCATATAGCGGTACATGTACATGAGAGGTCTAACTAAGTCTAGCGATACACCACGGTTCAAAATCTCATTCATTGCTTGGGGATGCAACAACGAATCAAAAATCTTTACTAACATCGTATGCTCCAAGCGCTAGAGTACCACCGGATTTATCTGCATCGATCAACAAATTGCACTGACATTTTAGAGCATGGAAGCAACCAAGCTTAGGCTGGAAGCCAAACTGGTGAGGAGGCATGTAACAGATAAAACGTAGGTTATTAATTATAAGTAATTCAAACATCTCCGCAAAAACGCTTGAAACAGTTATAGGTCGATACGATGAGCATTCAGACGGATCCTTCCCTTTTTTAGAATCGGTGAAATAAGATCAACACAAAAAGAATCTGGAACTATACCGCAGCAAAAAATCATTTGGTACAACAAAGAAAGATGACACATAAGCTTATCAGACCCATTTTGTAAATGAAGGGCGCATATGCCATCATAACCCATGGACTGTCTTTTTTTAAGCTTTTGTATAACATCACGTAATTCACTAGAACTTACTACAAAGGTACCCGGTCGAGGAATACGTAAGCGATTATTTAAATCCGTTTCAAATTTCCTGAAAATGTTAACGTCAGGTTTGGTGAACTGACTTTTGAAATATGAATGCCACTGGTACTCACTAATTGTAATTTTGCTTTCCCAAGTTTTATTATTTGGCAAACGAGTTTTCCATAACTTATTAGGGTCATTTGTGATCGATTCCGCAATTGCAACACTTTGGCCAACCCGGTGAGCTTTGAGCTCCTTCTGAAAGTGGCGCTTAGTAAGTAACTGTAAAGTATTTACAACTCCGTTTCTAGGTTTATCACAATTATTCCACAGGCGTAACCAAAATTTAGAGGACCGACAAGCGGATTTGAGGCTCTCGTTACTGGACCATCCAGATTTTTCCGTTCCAGATCTACACGTTCTCACGGGGGCAGCGAATTTTTTTGGCAATTTTTAAAGCGTGGGTAATCTGCGCACATTAAAAATTCAGTTAAATACGAATGTCAGACTTGTCCATCCTAGGTTGCCGTTGGAGCAGTTGAAATGGAAATCGGATTTTATCTAGCATGAAGTCACACTCCCCTTGGAAGATACCCTTATCAATCTTGTCCCAAGATTTAACACGTAAAAATTTAGATTTCCTTTTGACAAATTCAGAAGAGGGAGTATCTCGGACAGGGATCGACAGGAACAAAGGGATATGGTCACTATATTCACCTTCCAAACCGACTTTCACAATGAGATCTGGATTGGGAGGATGGAGAAAGACTACATGGTCAAGATTAGAAGTGTTTCCAGAAGTTGAAATAAACGAACAATTTCAGTCTTTCGGTACAATCGAGTAACCGGTTGGTAGAATAGATAGAAACGTTTCAGCTCTAGCACTTGAAATCTCAAGTAGATCACAGTTAAAGTCTCCAATAAGTATACATTTTTTTGTTCATCTTCTCGATCTTTTTTAACAGTTTGGCCACCTTTCTGCAAGCAATAGCAAATTTTCTTTCAGAAGCTTCGTCCTGTAATTGGTTGGAAAATAAAGATTGAATATTACCAAGTTATCAACCGTCACAGCAACATAGCAATCACACATTTCAAACAATTCTGATTGACAAGTTGTCAGGACGGCCAAACCACCGCTTGGCCTTCCTTTAGCTTTAAATCTTCTTGCAGGGGACAGATGTACTGTTACATTAGAGGAGAGGCATAAAAGCTGAGAATTCAAATCCGTCAAAAAGTGTTCCTGAATACAGATGACACTAAAGGATTCGCATAACTTTTCCAGGACTGGTAGTTTATCAAGAATGCCACCGTTAATATTCCATGACATAACAGAAAGAAAACCATCAATATTCATTGAAAGCTGTTAGATTTGTAATGTTCAGCAGTCAATTTCCGATTTTCGGGGCAGGACACTGAATAACATGATTGACCCAAAGCTTTGCACACAACACATCTTTTCCTCTGCATGCATGGCTGCTCTTTGGTACTTTTATGGTCGGAGCCTGCGCACTGGGAGCAGACCTTGGCATTATGACAGTCGGCCGCCAGATGTCCTACACGGTGGCATTTGAAACAACGGCGTGGTAATGTTTGAAAAACATCAATACCAAAGCATTCAAAACCGATCTTGAGAGGTTCCTTCATATTAGCCTCCAAGACTTCTTTTGACGGGAAATAAAGTCTACGAGTGCGGGACTGACCGATCTGCTCAGCTTTTTCGAAGGATGGGATCAACTTAGCCACATCTCCTGCTTTAAAATCATTTGGGACAAATCGCAGAACTCCTAAAAACCTCTTTGATATGACGCTTATTTCCAAGTGGACTATTTCCTACCTTTATGGCATTAGCAATCTTTTCAGCGGAATCCTTCCATTTAACTATTACTTTCCACTCGTCCTTATTTTTATTGATCTCTACTATATGGTCACTTAGCTTTACACATGTAGTCAGAATAAAGTACTTACGGGCGTCGGGAGATTCAAGAGACTTTGGAGGGTTTTTCACTACGACCGAGTATGGTAGAGAGGTAGAATGTTGTTTTGTAGTAGCGCCAGTGGGCCACAACCGGTGGAATTCAAAAGTAAAATTCAGCCCAACAAAGTTCATATCTAATGAAACTTGCCTCAGAAAAAACACGGTTTTTCTTATCAAACAGTTCGTGGTAACGAACTGTTGTAAGGAGCGACCCGGCTCAATAGTAAACGGAACTCTAAAAAAC